>NC_034189.2:30261033-30296033 GCF_002021735.2 Oncorhynchus kisutch
AGTCAGACAGCTGAAAGTAGCACGGATATGTGCTCAGGTGTGCAATCCTACGCCAAAAGCACAGGATTACTTTGCAGAAACCTACTGTGCTATATTCCCTGTGTAATGCCACTTGCTGGAAGAGCTAGCATCATCCGCACAAAGGGAAGCGGACGATTTGCCTACGTACAGTGGGAAGAGGGAGACGGATGTCATCTTCACTTATTTGTGGACTGGCGACAGGCCATAACTGAGCGGAGAAACGCTCGCAAACGGTTAGCATGTGGGCTGATGTCTCTGTGGGAGAATAAGACTCTGCTGCACCTGTCAGTGTGCGGCTTGGTGCCGCACCCGACGGCACAGCATAGCAGACTTTCTAAAGAGAGAGAGAGACAACAGACAGTATTCTCCCATTCACTCCCATAGAGACGAGCTTCAAGGCACATCCACGGAGGCTTCCTGGGGTCGACCCCAAAGCGCGTCGGGGTGGAGACGGGTGGAAAGACGACAAACAAAAAAAGGAGGAGGAGTGCGAGGAGAGAGAAAGACAACGCGAGAGAGGAAGTGAGGGAAAGAGAGGAAACAGAGACTGGAAGAGAAACGGCTACCCACAAAGCCTGTCACCATAGAGACATAAAAAAAGAGAAGAAAGGAGGGGAATATTTTGAGAGAGTAAGAAGTTGAGCGAGATACAGGGCTGGAGATGGTGTTGATAGAGAAGGAGAAAAAGAGAGGGAGAGGGAGAAGAGGTAAAGTCTGCAAGAGAGAGACGGAGGAAGTGAGAGAGAAGGAAAGAGAAACAGAGGCTGGAAGAGAAAGAGATGACGATCGCTTATGATTTCACAGTCTAGCAGCTCTTCAGACTAACAAACAAACAGGGTCGGCAGAGGCTGTTAACAACTCCATAAATCCAGGAGGCCCAACTTCACTCTTTGCATCATTCAAAAGCTTCTCAATAATTCACAGTGGAAAACAAGAAGCTCAGCAACCACAGCTAGTTATCTCTCTCTCTCTCTCTCTCTCTCTCTCTCTCTCTCTCTCTCTCTCTCTCTCTCTCTCTCTCTCTCTCTCTCTCTCTCTCTCTCTCTCTCTCTCTCTCTCTCTCTCTCTCTCTCTCTCTCTCTCTCTCTCTCTCTCTCTCTCTCTCTCTCTCTCTCTCTCTCTCTCTCTCTCTCTCTCTCTCTCTCTCTCACACACACACACACATCACACATCTCTTTCACCTCCCCGTCTCTCTATCCTCTTCATCCTGCCCTCTCTTACCTAAAAGCTCAGAGTGGCCTATCTGCTCAACCAGCTGCTAAAAGGAAATATGTAGCGAGAAAAGGAAGACTGGGGCGGTAGAAAATCATGACTTGACTCAGCAGACCTCTCCATGGCCTCCCCGACACCTAATCAGAGGGCTCCGCTTCCCGTGCTCTCTCTGATCCCCTTAGGATGATACAGTACTTATTAAGACAAGCCCTGCTTCAGCGATCGGTCAAACTGCTGTGGTAAGCAGGAAGGAGTGGTGTGTGTGTGTGTAACTCAATCACTTTCCCCTTCCTTAAAGAGCGCAAAAGGGCCTGAGTAATCAAACACAAGACCCTCAAAGTGGTATGGAGGTAGAATCTAAGTCATTCCAGACACACTCCGTCCCTAGTGTGTGTGTCTGCGTGTTGTGTTGTGGGTATGCGCGCACGCGCGTGTGTGTAGTTTGTGCTATTTTCCATACACTGTCCCTAGAGTGTGTGTGGTATCTTGTATGCGTGTGTGTGGGTGTAAATGACGTTGCCTGTTGCTTTTTCTCTCTAGTGAGGTAGAAAGCAGAAGAGTCCGCTCTCCAATCAATGCTATTCAATAACACTCAGCCAGTGCCACGCTAACACCGTCTACTGAGCCACAGTCACCGACAGCAAAGGTTCCTATTTGCAATACGGTGTATTGCACCATATTGGGAGCATTTCACTTGTATTGTGCAAGGTTGGGGTCAATTCCATTTCAAGTTACTGTACCTTGACATGAAGGGAACAGTATGTCATTTCTATTGTGTACAGTTGGGGTCAGGTCCATTTCATGTACTGTACCTTGGTAGGGCGTATTTAGGGAACCTCATCTGGACAAACTCATTCCGTCGGTATGAAACGTAGTGCTTGGTGCGGTTTCCTGTGGTCACCTAGGTAACAGAGAGGGAGAGAGAGAGAAACACACACACCATGTCAATGACTAACTCAATGTCTCTCACACCACGATCCTTATGACCGATCCACTTATGACCGATCCTTATGACCGAAGCAGAGAGCGACAGAAGGAGAGAAAGAAATAGAAACAAGGTGAGAGAAAAGGTGCACACCAGTAACCTAACCACCACAGGTGAACGGGAGGTGCACCATCTGTTATTCCCTGAAGAGAGAGATGAGCTCAGCAGAAATACAGTTCCTCAGCAGAGAGAGAGAGAGAAAGAGAGAGAGAGACATAGAGACAGAGAGAGAGAGAGAGAGAGAGAGAGAGAGAGAGAGAGGGGAGAGAGAGAGAGAGAGAGAGTGAGAGAGAGAGAGAGAGAGAGAGAGAGAGAGAGAGAGAGAGAGAGAGAGAGAGAGAGAGAGAGAGAGAGAGAGAGAGGGAGAGAGAGACAGAGAGAGAGGGAGAGAGAGGGGGAGAGAGACAGAGAGAGAGTGAGAGAGAGAAGGAGCGAGCGAGAACGAGCGAGAACGAGAGACAGAGAGTATGCAAATCCCAGCAGGAGGCTTCTGGGTAATGATGAAGTTGTGCTGTCTCATGCTGAGGTGGAATCATCCAATCAGAGAAGATGAGTGCTGACCCGGTTAAAAAAGCCCATCGACATCATATTTTACAGTATGGGGGAAGTGTGAACGTTTGTTAGCACTGTGAGAGATCAGTGGTGTCAGCTCAATACCTTCTGCTTGGCTGTTTGTGGTAAGTGGGAAGTAGTGATTTAGGATCAGTTTTTCCTTTCAGATAATAATGAACCAGACAGGGGTGACCAGATCCTAGAACAGCACTCTTACTTTGAGGCGTTTTGTGAATACGAGGCCCTGATCTCACTGGTGGGAAGTAGATGCAAGATGACCAAACTTTGAACAATATCTGCCGAGCTAAGCTGAAGACCAGTTTATTCAGGCCAGCGACGTAGAAGTTAAGCTGGAATGTTTTTCTGTGGATGGTAAGCTAGTAGGTGTATTTGCCAATGCCAACACTGGCGCTCTCTCTCACTGTTTGTCTGAGTCTGCATTTCCATACAGCTCAGTATCTGATACCCACCCACCCCACGGACACAAGCATACCGTTGGCATGAGCATCTGTCATTTCACTCGTGTATGTGTGGGCGCTTCTGAGCTGGTTACTACACGTGTGTGTCTCAGTGTGTGTGTGCTTCTGGGCATTCGAACAGTATCTGCGTGTGCTTATTTGCATGTGTACAGTATATAGTCAGGTCCCAAAAGTATTGGTACCCTTGAGCAAGTCACTTAACCCAAAATTGCTCCTGTAAGTCGCTCTGGATAAGAGCGTCTGCTAAATGACTCAAATGTAATGAAGATTAACATTAACAGACTGTATAAAATAAACAAGACAAATACTGGGCTTTGTGGTATTCTCAAAACATGTTGAAAATTATATTATTTTAAATGAATACAATTGCTCAGAGAAAGAGATTTTGTTGAATTAACAGGTAAGCTTGTTTTTTTCTCTCAAAAAGACAAGGCTCAAAATGATTGGCCCCCTATTTCAATACATTTCAATACCTCAACTTGCAAGGATAACGGCACTGAGCCTTTAAAAGAAAACGTTTTATGAGATTGGAGACCACATTGGGAGGGATCCTCGACCATTCTTTCTAGATCCTTGATTATCCTTCATCTGTGCCGGACTGCCCTTTTCTATTCAAACCACATATCCAACGGGGGATTATAGGTCCAGAGACTGAGATGGCCATTGCGAAACTTTGATTTTGTGCTTAATTAACCATTTCCTTTGTGGATTTTGTGCTTATTGGTTAATTATCTTGCTGGAAGATCCACTTTGTGGCCAAGTTTCCGCTTCCTAGCAGAGGTTTTTGGCTAAAAGGTCCTGGTACTGGGTAAAGTTCCTGATGCCGTTGACCTTAACAAGGACCCCGGCAGGTATGGGGTTATTTCTTGCTGATGCGTCCTTATTTCGACGGCAAAGCCAACACTGGTGTGCGTGGCCAAAGAGCTTTATTTTCATGTTATCTGACCATAGCTGTAAAGGTTTTCGTCGTCTGAAGATGAGGAATCGGACCGAAGCGCAGCGTGGTTGAGTGTTCATGCTTTTTATTGGAACTGAACACTATAACAAAAATAACAAAGGGAATAACCGAAACAGTCCTGTAAGGTGCAAAACACTAAACAGAAAATAACTACCCACAAAAACCATGTGGGAAAAAGCTACCTAAGTATGGTTCCCAATCAGAGACAACGATAGACAGCTGTCCCTGATTGAGAACCACACCTGGCCCAAACCAAGAAATAGAAAAACATAGAAAAAAGAACATATAGAGACATAACAGGCTCCAATCCAAGAGCAAATGGAATTTAGCAAACTGCAGGCTTTTACGTTTGTTAGATGACAGGAAAATAGAGCTCTTTGGGCACACACACTAGTGTGTGTCTCTCTGTGTGTTTTAGTGTGTCTCTTTAATTAAGTATGTGTCTCAGTGTGTGTGTGTGTGTCTGTCTGTCTGTCTGTTTGAGTGTGTGTGTGTGTACATTTGCAAGTGTGTGTGTGTGCATATCTGTGTGTGTGTGTGTGTGTGTGTGTGTGTGCGTGCTTTGAGGAATGACTGTCCCCCTAACCCACATCCCTCCCAGCAGCCTAGTACTAGTAGTTAGTAATGCTCCAGGGATAATCCCTGGGGATAATAGTCCAATCTTTTGTTGCTACTGACCCTGCACAGGCCTCCACACATAATGAGATTTTTAAATGCTCCTTCCCTCCCTTGATCTCTCCCTCTGTCTCTCTCTCTCTCTCTCTCTCTCTCTCTCTCTCTCTCTCTTCCTCTGTCTGTCTCTCTCTCTCTTCTTCTCTCCATTTCTCTCACACACAATACTCAGATTGAGTAACATTTCTTTAAACCTTATTTGTAAATGCGCTCTCTCTCTCTCTTGCGCGCTCTCCCTCTCTCTCATCACAGAATAAGCTGGTGGCTGTAGCTACCGTACTCTGGGATCTCCATCATATGATGTACAATGTCCTAACAAGCAACTGTGCCTTCCTACCTGAATGCCAAAGCGAGTATATTAAGAAAGGGATACCATTGTGGCACATTAATAACCAAACAATTATGAAGACATATCACAACAACAAAGGGTTTTGTAAATGTCTCTTTACCTTGACAAAGATGTAGTCGTCTTGGACTGAGAGAGAGTTGTGGTCGATCTTCCCCAAGAACTGAGCCGTCACCATCTTGTCTGAGCAGTTCTGGATCAGACAGGTCACGTACAGGTACCCTGGGGAGAGAAAAATAAGACGAAAGTGAAACTTTCCGAGGGATAAACAGTGTGGATACAGTTGTAGTGTGGTCAGATTTAGTGTGCATGCGTGCGAGAGAGTGAGAGAGACCAGACAGACTGTAAGAAAAGGAGAGGCGGATATATTGAAAGTCATCAGGTAGACAGGGAGTGCTTTGAGTGCTGAGCTGTATTAGATATGGCACATCTTCACGAGGCGCCTTACTTCTCTTCCAGTCAAAATGTCAGGGGGATCAGGCGTAGCCTCCGACAGAAAGGCAGAGCGGGTTGGGTTAGCTTCTGTCGGAACGCTAAACCGTATTGAATTTCACACAGCAGCAGCTGCATCAGCAACAACAGTCAGTAGCGGCAAGCCCGCTGAAAACACATTAGCTTTCCGCCTCACAAGCCAGATGGAAGTGACAAGCTAGCGTTGGAAGAAAATGCAAACAGTCCAAAACACCACAAAATCAAACATTATCTTGGTGTCTTATGTTCTACTTTTTACCTTTTTCAAGTTGTCTCTCTTTCGTTCTTCTGTTGTTTATTATTGCTTAACTTTTGTTCCAGTCTGGCTGGCCGAAAATGTACTGCAATGCTCAGACGTTTAATCAAAACAGCATACGGGGAGAACTCATTAAAAGGCAATTAGATTGGTTAAGCATTCACTTCCAGCTTGTGACACGTACACTTATTCATACGGCGCAGACCTGCTAGACTCTCGCTGCCTGACCCGGCTGAGAGGGAAATAACGAGGAAATAACGCAAAACAACTGAAAACCACGTATCACGAAACCACGTAGCAGCTGGAAAGAGAAACTTCCGGGAAAGAACAGAGCGCAGGAAAAGAGCAGACGTTTTTTGGGGCCTTGACCGTCATCTCTTCAAAACATCCAAGACCACCACGGTTTCCGACATGAATTGTGCGTATAGTTTCAAAGATGGCGTGAAAGATTACGTGATAGTGTGAGAACAGGACGTTACGTCGAGTTTTTATCCCCCAACATGATTATGTGAGTCTACGTGCACTCGCTCAGTGTGCTGCTGTATGCATCTGGGTGTGTGACGAGACAAAAGGATGTCCGTGTGTTTGCATTAGCAGCCGTAACGCTCTCCACATCAATCTCCCCAATGACACACACACAGACCCTGCCAGTCTCCCAGCGAGCCTGCTTCCTCCATCAACCCATCACCTGTACCCCCTCCCCCCATCTATGCCCCTCATCACCCACCATCCCTGGGCACAGACCCTAAGCAAATCCCAGGATTTGTGTTAGAACTAGGCCTCTCCCTGGGGTTCAGCTCCACAATTTGACCAGGCCACCCACCATCCCCCCTGCTACCTGCCATCGTTTAACCTTGACAGGACCCAGGGTGACAGGGTGGCGCAGGGGGAACAGCTTGCCCTGGCATGCCTGGTCGCATGGGCCCCTCTAACCCATCCGTCTGGATGTATGAGCTGCCATACGATAGAGAGGCGGGGGAGGGTGGGGGAGATGGGAACCATGTGGCCCTGCCTAGCCCAGGAAAGAGCTCTCCTGCCTGGGCAGCTGGCCCAGACAGACAGACTCTCTGGTTCTCTGAAAAAACACGGCCGGGCTTGTTCAGGATGACAGGTTTCACACTCTGTCCGGTACACAATCAGAAAGTATAGACACATATATGGGATTTGGGAGTTGTTTCTCACTTTCTGGGGGAGGATGATGACACATTTTAAGTATGACACTTTGGTGACTTAATTTTATCAGGAAAACTGTGTTAAGTAAACAAGGTATTATTAACATGTCCTCTCCTTCCTTTGTCCTTCATTTGTACTTCCTCTCCTTCTTTTTGTGCCTTCGAGTCTCAGACTCTATACTTCTCCTTGTCTACACTGTGGGATTGCGGGTTGTGAAAGTGTCCCGAACACATTCTAACACATACAGTACCAATCAAAAGTGTGTTTTTCTTTATTTTCTTTTAACATTTTCTACATTGTTGAAGTAGTGAAGACATCAAAACTATGAAATAACACATATGGAATCATGTAGTAACCCAAAAAAAGTGTTAAACAAATCAAAATTCTGGGACCAGTGGGTTTGGCGACGAGTATTAAGCGAGGGCCAACCAACGAGAGCATACAAGTCGCAGTGGTGGGTAGTGTATGGGGCTTTGGTGACAAAACTGATGGCACTGTGATAGGCTGCATCCAATTTGTTGAGTAGAGTGTTGGAGGCTATATTATAGATGACATCGCCGAAGTCGAGGATCGGTTGGTAGTTGTCATGAGTTGGACCCAGAGTGAAGGAAAAGCAGCCAACAAGTGCTCAGCTTATGTGGGAACTCCATCAATACTGTTGGAAAAGCATTCCAGGTGAAGCTGGTTGAGAGAATGCCATGAGTGTGCAAAGCTGTCATCAAGCCAAAGGGAGGCTACTTTGAAGAATCTCAAATATAAAACATTTTAATTCACTTGACACTTTTTTGGTTACTACATGATTCCATATGTGTTATTTCATAGTTTTCATGTCTTCACTATTATTATACAATGTAGAAAATAGTGTACCTATGTCCCAAATTTTGACTGGTACTGTACATTCTAACATAGGCATGCAGACACACACAAATGTTTACATCTGGGCACAAACGCACACAACCATCCCCACCCCCCACACTGCACACACCTATTCCCCTTGGTGGGTCGTGCAGAGCTAACCTGGCTGGCTGATGATATGATAATCCATGGTAATATAATATAATGTTAATATCCTATAATGATATGATAATCCTGGTGCCTGTGGGAGTTGAGTGAGGAGTTGAGAGCGTTGCACAGGCAGACTTGTCTTCAAGGGAGAGGAATGGCATGAGAGAAGGGTAGTTGAGGGTAGCAACGTGTGTTTAGGGGATTCGAGAAGAATCGCATTTGGTCTGTGAGAAAAAGGTCAAAGATGTAGCTCACAGAATCCATCCAGACATGCGTGCACACTGAAAGAAGTGCACCGTACCTCCACTTGTGTCCTGCATCTCCATATGCACCAAGTCAGGGTCCACATCTACACCAGCCACAGACCTGAGACAGAGGAGGTTAGTATTAAAGTTGGCAGCTGGGGCAAACATAACCAAACTTGTCATGCACTTAACCTCCTTTGCTTCCCCTCTCTCCCCCCCCCCCCCCTCCCTCTTCCTATCGTCACTTTCTCTCTGTCCTCCTAGTAAAGTGAATCTGATTAGAAGTCGTCAGGGAAGTCTGTGAAATCTCCCCAGCTCTATAAAGATATAGGTGAGATATAAAAACCTCCATTGCGCTCCCTATAAAGAGGCTTTATGAGCAATTAGCAAGCTGGGGAAGAGAGGGAGAAGAGGGGGTAGGGAAGAGGAAAGGAGGGAGGGAGAAATATAGTGAACAAAACTCCTTCTGGAAAAAAGTTGCATTCTATTTCACATGTTTCCTTGCGTCCTATTCTCCTCACATACTGTGTCATTCTCTGAGTTGTGTTTCCTGTCTGCTCTTGGCCTCAAGCAGCATACGAGCCACCATTTCACCACCCATAATCAATTCACATCTGTTCTATTTCATGAGATAGCCACTAGCCAGCAATGCTTTACACAAGATAAATAGTTGAAATACCTCTCAACCCAACTCTGAACGTGTCGAGAAAGTGGTACAAAGCACTAGTGTCTGGCGTCCATCTTGTCGGACGGACCACCCTGCCAGATAGAAGCTGACTAGCTCTTTAAAGTGTTCCTGATTTCTAAGGACCCCAGACCACTCTTCTCTTCCGCTCTTTTAGGAGCAGTAGGCCACGCAGTGAGGATAAAGCTATTCCAGACCCAACTATTAGCTAATTCTGGCAATTCGGAAAGCACGGATGCTTTGAGAGGATTTTTCAGGGCCAAGAGTTTTTCTTGGTCAGGTCATGTGGTCAGAAAAAAAAAACTCTGGGTCCTAATGTTTTCTAGCGAGAGAGAAATGTTTTGCTTGTCCATATGACTTGACTAGGAACAACTCCCTAGGCATATCACTTCTGTGTCTCTGTTAGTATTTTACATCTCATTACATACTCGCTATCAGACTGTTTGGGGAGTCACTGGCCAAAGCAAAGTATATGTGGTGATATTTTATTGCTAGTCAGTGGTTAGGGATACAAATGCGGTGCTTGGATTACATATATGGTACGTAATCTTTTGATCTCTCATTTCCTACAGCTAGTGCTAATACATACATCATAAAAAAAGCCTTTTTCTAATGCCTTTGTAATGGTATCCATATGTGAAATGCAATGCATTGTAAAGTGTAAGGGAATTGCCTCTATACCCAGATCTGGGATCAGTTTTACATCTCAACTGATAGTGGGGGCGAAGGTCCGATTTGTGTGATCCTGGATCAGATATTAGCCACAACATCTGCTTGACTCAAAACAGACTTTGGAACTAACCTATCTATCCTCATACAGTAAGATGTGCTGGGGATGATTTGGTGTTAGGTACGGACAAATGTCCAGGTCTCAACACTAATGGCTTTACAACCACTGATCTGGATCCAAGGGGAACAGAGATCATTTCTGAGAGGCGAGAGCAGCAAACAGGCAGGAATTGTCTCTATGACCTTCTGGGTACACTCAGAACAGGAGGGAGGGAGGGAGGGAGGGAGGGAGATAGATGGATAGATAGATAGATAGAGAGGGGTAGAGAGAGAGAGAGAGAGAGAGAGAGAGAAAGGGGGGCGATGCAGAAGGAGTGAGGAGATAAACCTGAAATTGAAAAACTCTCTAACCCTTGAGTTGATCACAGCTACATTTTGTGAGTGAGGGTGTGACAATGTAAAGGCCAGAGTTACAGTACTGTAAAGCACGTGGGAGACATACTGTAACAGGAATAGAAAATCACTGACCAATATATCCTGTCCTTGGTCACTCGTTCCTGCATTAGAGTCCACTTCCGGCCCAAATCCGTGGACACATACAGCTTTGAATAGAAAACAATCAAACTATCAAACAATGAATTTACACCAAGGTTCTTTACAACAAAGTTGTAGCTAATGTCATAGATTGATATGATAAAAAATAGTAAATGCCTGACAAAACAGGAGTTTGGATAAAGAGGTGAAATGGATGATTGTCATGGCTTTTCATCTCAGTATTGGTGATTTTATGGTGTCAGAACATCCCTCAGTGTGTAGTAAATTGTGCTGAAGAACATCCCTCAGTGTGTAGTAAATTGTACTGAAAAATATCCCTCAGTGTGTAGTAAATTGTGCTGAAGAACATCCCTCAGTGTGTAGTAAATTGTGCTGAAGAACATCCCTCAGTGTGTAGTAAATTGTGCTGAAGAACATCCCTCAGTGTGTAGTAAATAGTGCTGAAGAACATCCCTCAGTGTGTAGTAAATTGTGTTGAAGAACATCCCTCAGTGTGTAGTAAATTGTGCTGAAGAACATCCCTCAGTGTGTAGTCAATTGTGCTGAAGAACATCCCTCAGTGTGTAGTAAATTGTGCTGAAGAACATCCCTCAGTGTGTAGTAAATTGTGTTGAAGAACATCCCTCAGTGTGTAGTAACTTGTGTTGGAGAACATCCCTCAATGTGTAGTCAATTGTGTTGAAGAACATCCCTCAGTGTGTAGTAAATTGTACTGAAGAACATCCCTCAGTGTGTAGTAAATTGTGCTGAAGAACATCCCTCAGTGTGTAGTAAATTGTGCTGAAGAACATCCCTCAGTGTGTAGTAAATTGTACTGAAGAACATCCCTCAGTGTGTAGTAAATTGTGCTGAAGAACATCCCTCAGTGTGTAGTAAATTGTGCTGAAGAACATCCCTCAGTGTGTAGTAAATTGCCCTGAAGAACATCATTCAGTGTGTAGTAAATTGTGCTGAAGAACATCTCTCAGTGTGTAGTAAATTGTGCTGAAGAACATCCCTCAGTGTGTAGTAAATTGTGCTGAAGAACATCCCTCAGTGTGTAGTAAATTGTGCTGAAGAACATCCCTTAGTGTGTAGTCAATTGTGCTGAAGAACATCCCTCAGTGTGTAGTAAATTGTGCTGAAGAACATCCCTCAGTGTGTAGTAAATTGTGCTGAAGAACATCCCTCAGTGTGTAGTAAATTGTGCTGAAGAACATTCCTCAGTGTGTAGTAAATTGTGCTGAAGAACATCCCTCAGTGTGTAGTAAATTGTGTTGAAGAACATCCCTCAGTGTGTAGTAACTTGTGTTGGAGAACATCCCTCAATGTGTAGTCAATTGTGTTGAAGAACATCCCTCAGTGTGTAGTAAATTGTACTGAAGAACATCCCTCAGTGTGTAGTAAATTGTGCTGAAGAACATCCCTCAGTGTGTAGTAAATTGTGCTGAAGAACATCCCTCAGTGTGTAGTAAATTGTGCTGAAGAACATCATTCAGTGTGTAGTAAATTGTGCTGAAGAACATCCCTCAGTGTGTAGTAAATTGTACTGAAGAACATCCCTCAGTGTGTAGTAAATTGTGCTGAAGAACATCCCTCAGTGTGTAGTAAATTGTGCTGAAGAACATCCCTCAGTGTGTAGTCAATTGTGCTGAAGAACATCCCTCAGTGTGTAGTAAATTGTGCTGAAGAACATCCCTCAGTGTGTAGTAAATTGTGCTGAAGAACATCCCTCAGTGTGTAGTAAATTGTGCTGAAGAACATCCCTCAGTGTGTAGTAAATTGTACTGAAGAACATCCCTCAGTGTGTAGTAAATTGTGCTGAAGAACATCCCTCAGTGTGTAGTAAATTGTGCTGAAGAACATCCCTCAGTGTGTAGTAAATTGTGCTGAAGAACATCCGGTCCAGTAAGTCAAGCCAGAGAATTCCACAGTTCACCTACCTCAGTCCAACTTCTATTAATCTTAGTTGGTTATTCCGTGTGTGTGTGTGTGTGTGTCAGTAGGTGAGTTTGGTTGTGTGTGCATGTGTACCATTGATCGGCTTAATAATGAATATGTATTGATTTGCTCACCAGGTATCCCAGCAGACATAAACAGCACAAAAAAGGTTTCACCAGCAAGCCTGCACACATTCCCTTACTGCCACACACACACACACAGACACAGACACAGACACAGACACAGACACAGACACAGACACAGACACACAGACACACAGACACAAACACAGACACACACACACACACACACACACACACACACACACACACACACACACACACACACACACACGGCTGGAGTGGAAAAGATGTAATGGCATGAAATACATCAGACACATGGTTTGATACCATTCCATTGCCTCCGTTCCAGCCAATATTATGATCCGTTCTCCCCTCCGCAGCCTCCGCTGACATGCACATAGGGTATTGCAAGTGCATACACACTTTAGCAGAAGACCACAAACCTTTGCAAACACCGAATCTCTCGCTGAAATCCAGAAAGCCCAATTTAATCGATAGGATCAAACGTAATAAAACCGGATTGGCTGAACCAAGATAAATCAAACCTGACCACAGCAACATCTCCAAAGGATAACCAATCGCAAGGGGCATTATCTCACCAATCATCTCTCCCATACAAATATATGAATTCTAACAGGCGTTTGAAGGAGAGGGGGGCCACCGTAGGCCTCCCATCTCTTTCTTCCGCTAAATGATTTTTCTGTACTGTTAAATGACTTTTTTTACTCTCCATCTGTAGCCTGGCCATATGGAACAGATTAAAACCTCATTTAATTTCTTGTTTAATTAACTCTAAATGATTCAAGTGGAGGTCCCTCCATTTTCTGTTGCTACTGTGACTGTGAGTTATCTGAGGAGAGATCGGAGACGATGCCAAATGTGACGCAGAACTGTCCCTTGACACTGACCTAGGGTCAGTTTTGTGTTTTACTACCCCAATGGTTATGGATTTCAAAACGGTTGGGATCTGGGGAAGGTAAGCTGATCCTACAGAGATCTGTGACTAAGGGCTTTTTTTTCTCCACTGTACGTATAGTTGGTCAATTCAACACACTCCGTATTCTCCACACTGTAGTCTATATCATTACAACCACGCTGAATAAAACAGCACAAAGTCAAAAAAAAATTCATATTTCACACATATATACACAGCATGGGTGAACTTTTTTTCCCGCATATCCCCCTGAGACACCCTTGGAGACTAAGGTCACGGCAAGCCATTAACAATGTCCCCTGTTCAAGGGGACATTGGCAGATTTTTCAGCTTTGTCGGCTCGGGGATTCGAATGAGCATCCTTTCAGTTACTGGCCCAATGCTCTTTCCGCTAGGCTACCCACGCCACACAACATGACACACTACGTTTGCTAGGGCAAGGCTATCCTAGCTGTGCATTAAGTAGCACTGTAAAGGGAAAGTATATCTGTCCAAAACAAGTTCGCTGCTCAAAGTATTTTAGCATATTTACATCTATTTCTGTTAATTGTGATCTCATAGAAATGCTATGAACATGAAATAGAAATAGATGAAATAGATATCCCCACAAAAGCACAATTATCTCTAATTATGACATTGACTCACCTTTCCCTCCTTGCAGTAAGCCAGCACCTTGTCCTCCTCCTTGGGGTGGAAGAGGAGGGTCTCCGCGGTGAAGGAGAGGGGCTGTCGCTGGAACGAGGAGCCCTCGTCTGTACTAATGAACAGCATCTGGTCACGCTCGTTAATGGACGAGCTCACTAGGATCACCTGACAGAGAGAGGTCAGAGGTCAGAGGTTAGAAGGGAGATAAGGATAAGGTCCGTACTGTATAGGGTAATGTTAATGTGGTAATGTTTGATTTGGGTTTCTGGGGTTGAAATGTGGTACGTGTGGTAGGGGTGGAGAGAAGCACGCCATATTTCCAACCAGGGCCACTCTCAAGGCTTTACTCCGTGGCGACACCATATTGATGATCTAATATCCCCTTTCATAGCTCATAACAGGGACACGTTAAACAGGGGAACTCCGAGCTTACCATCTCACCAATCATCATTAAGTGTTGGACACACAGAGGTAAACCACCTCAAGGGCTGAGCAACACAAAACGTATTATCCAATCAGATCGCTCAATATTCTGTCATCTGCAATAATCAGACATAAGGGAACAGTCGGAGCAAGATGGGGAAAATGTTTGTCTACATTTTGCATACAGACTGAATTTGGGCCAATTAATTGCACAAGCTAGCCTACTTCCTCTCTCTTCCTCTCACTATTGCTAGGCCCCCCATGCCTGCAATTAAGCATTACTTAGTGCCTCCCGAGTGGTGCAGCAGTCTAAGGCTTGAGGCATCACTACAGACCCGGGTTAGGGGAAGGTTTGGCCAGGTGGGCTTTACTTGGCTCATCAAACTCCTGTGGTGGGCCGGGCGCCTGTAGGCTGACTTCGGGCGTCGGTTGAGCGGTGTTTCCTCCGACACATTGGTGCAGCTGGCTTCTGGGTTACGCGGGCGGGTGTTAAGAAGCACGGTTTTGGTGGATCATGTTTCGGATGACGCACGACTCAACTTTCACCTTTCCCGAGCCCGTTGGGGAGTTGCAGCGATGAGACAAGATTGCTATTGGATATCATCAAATTTCGTGAGAAAAAGAGGGTAAAATAACCCCCAAAATGATGACGACATTCCTTAAGGCGCTCCGCTCTGCATCGCACTGGCTCCCCAATCCGGGCTGTGTGTTTGTGTGCTGTGTGGGGGTGCGCATGAACGCGTGTAGGGGTTGAGCGAGCCGGGTCTAAGCAGCCTTCTATGGATCGCCACGGTCAATTAACAACTCCTAGCCTGGCTGTTTGTTCTGCCTGCAGACAGCTGCCACACTGCCCCCAGGAGAGAAGGGACACTTCTCTTTCGTTCACAGAGATGGAAGGAACTGAGGAAGGACGGAGAGATGGAGGGATAGACAGCAGAAAGTGGAGGAGAAGTATCTAGGAATCTCAAAGGCCAAGAGACATACTTTGTTGTGTGTGTGTGTGTGTGTGTTCCCAAATTGCCCTGCTTTCCCTGGGGGACGCGTCCATCAAAATGTCCGCCTATTCCAATACCTCTTAAACAGAACTCACCCAGCTTGACCTGATGACTACTATGAGAGGACCGTTCTGACGTCACACACCTTAACCAAAGCCGGGTTCTGACCCTCTCTGACCTCCCCTTTATAACAACAGCTTACAGATTTGACTTTTTTTGTTTTGTTTTCCATTTGAGATAAGCAACAAAGCGTCATAAAAGTAGCAAAAAGTAGAAACTGAACAACAACTGAACATCCACAGTTTGGATCAGATAAACAACCTTGTGACCGAATAACCTTACAGACTGCCTGAAATAGTTTCGACCCAAGCTACTATTATTGGATTAGGAAGCGGCATCAAGGAACAGTATAGGCTACCCCTGGCTGCCTTCTATCCCATCCGTAACCTTCTGGTGTTGCAGTAACGCTGACACACTATGAATGGTGCTGTTGTCAAGCCGACAGGACACCCCGACCTCTTGAAAAGCAACGAAACAAGGCAAAGCAAAGTCAAACCTCAAACTTGGTCCTTCTCCCTGACTTCCCTCACGACGGCCACAACGACGAAGCCATGAACTTTGAGAAGTCCGCACTAGGACAGAGAAACTACAATAGTGCTGCTGTGCGGAGAGTCCAGACTCTCAGAATCAGAAGCTTTTCACCACAGCTGTTACTCAAAGTGGTTTCTTCCAATTCATAACTCAACGCTCACTCAGTACAGAGCTCCCATTGTGCGCCACAGATAAAAGCGCTCCCAAAAATTCCTGTGTCTACACTTGAGACGGCATAGTGGGTGTATGACACATTGGCAGAGTTATGATAATAGGAACATCATAGAAATGCCAGTACTGTTGGTAAACAATAACATTGAAAGTCACTTCCTCCCGGATCAATGTGTATTAGGTCATATAATCACTTATAAAAACGCATCTGCTCAGGTATATACGAGTACAGCCCGTGTTATCTATCTATAAAGATTCATGTTGTGTGTAAGGGGATGGGAAATGGTTTGATAGATGGTTGCGGGACAGATCTCAGTGGCTTGAGGACATACCACTGCCATTTGGAGGGATTAAGATATGCTAATGCCTTGGGTATACTTTACTGGGTAAACAAAAGTCCCCCACACAGTGGCACCATGGTAAGGCACCATGGCGCTCACACACACACACCTGTATCACAGATGTAATTCATCACACAAGAACAGTCTGACTCTTTGTCTGTCTCCTAGAACCCAGTAACGAAATGAAGACTCGTCAAAGGAACCTTACACTTACTGTCCCTGCTCGACCAACTGCACAGTAACACACGCACACACGCGCACACACACACACACACACGCACACACGCGCACACACACACACACACACACGCACACACACACACACACACACACACACACACACTTACTGCCCCTGCTCGACCAACTGCACAGTAACACACGCACACACACACACACACACACACACACACACACACACACACACACACACACACACACACACACACACACACACTCCTCCGCCTGAGCCGAGGAAAAACACAGAATCCTTCGGTTAGTGATTCTCTGTTGCCATTCTATAAACGTAGCTCCAGCCCAATTGCTTTCCACCCAATTACATATGCAAATTGTCAGTGTTGATTTT
This sequence comes from Oncorhynchus kisutch, assembly GCF_002021735.2. Classification (NCBI taxonomy): domain Eukaryota; kingdom Metazoa; phylum Chordata; class Actinopteri; order Salmoniformes; family Salmonidae; genus Oncorhynchus; species Oncorhynchus kisutch. The sequence continues at coordinate 30,278,064 of NC_034189.2, forward strand.
CAGTGAGAGCGCGGCCTGTGCAATAGGTGAGTGGTGAGCCGTGTTATGCTGTGAATAAACTAGAGAATAGTTGCTGTTGTAAGGATCGCCTGGGCGAACAGGAGTATATTGACATGACATTATTAATATCTCCCCAGGACTAGCTATGAGAAAGTACACAGCGCTATGAAAAAGTACACGACACCACGAGAAAGTACACGATGCTATGAGAAAGTACACCACACTATGAGAAAGAAATCAGCACCATGAGAAAGCACACGGCACTTTGAGAAAGTGCACGGCACTTCGAGAAAGTACACGGCACTATGAGAAAGTACACGGCACTATGCGAAAGTACACGGCACTATGCGAAAGTACACGGCACTATGCGAAAGTACACGGCACTATGAGAGAGTACACGGCACCATGAGAAAGTACACGGCACTATGCGAAAGTACACGGCACTATGCGAAAGTACACGGCACTATGAGAGAGTACACGGCACCATGAGAAAGTACACGACGCCATGAGAAAGTACACGGCACTATGAGAAAGAAAACGGTATTATGCGAGAGTACGCAACCTTATGCCCCCCCCCCCCCCCCCCCCCACACACACACACACAAAAAGGAAAGTCCCCAGGAGACACTCTGTATATCCAGACCCATAAACACTCAACTAATGTCGTGCACACGCGCGCAGCTATGTCCGCGTGTCACGCACACGTCAGACCCCGCCCAAGCGCACACACCGCACACCACTCAAAAGTGTGTTAGCTGTCCAGGGAGCAGGCTAGGTGATAAACGATACACGTTACACCAGGTAAAGGTGTGAGAGCCCCAATACAGAGTAGTACTAGAGGTGTTAGAGGTGTCAGGAAGCGAGAGAGAAAAGGGTCCTGAGAGCATCTACTACCCACAGCTACATTCCTAATGCATTAACCATGGCTCCGTACATTATGGATATTAGTTTCCAAAGAGGCAGGTGCATTTGTACTACACCGGTGGCGACTGGCAGGACACGGCTCGGCGGCTCTGGGGCTCCATCTTGGCTCTGCTCCATCGCTACTGAAGAACTACTGAAGAACTAATCTTTACCATTGTCATTACAAGAAAGAGAGAGAGGGAGAGAGAGAGTGTTTCCGGATGGGACTCTGTCTTGCCAAGTAGAGGGAGGAGGAGGAGTGGTGAGTCGGGCCCACTCTATGCTAACGGCTTGTGCCCTAGATTCCGCCTCAATGCCTGCTGGTGCCAAGAACAGTGCTTATCGTGCCCAACATCAGATTGACAACGATGTGCACTTTAACTCCCACTCTCTCATATGTCTCCTCAAACTCCCTACCATTCTGTCTGTTACTGTGTCTCCTCCTCCAACTCCATCTTTCCATTTCTGTCTAACTTCCTCTCTCACTCTCCTCTAACTCTCTCTCTCTCTTATGCTCAGCCTCTCCCTCTCTCTTTGAGATATCTCTCTAACTATCCTGTGGCTATTTGAGGTTCTGTCAGTCTCAGATTTTCTCTCTGTCCTTCTGATCCTATCTCCATACCCAGCGCTATCTGTCTCTGAGATTCCTCGCTCTGCCTCTCTCTCATTCCACAACCCATCCCCCCATTTCTCTCTCTCTTCCCCCTCTCCCATTAGTAGATGAAGGAGTTGTTCAAGCATGCTCTGGCACGTCCCTCTCCTTTTTCAGTTGCCTTCACGTGGTGCATGATGCAGAGAGAGAGAGAGAGAGACAGACAGAGCGAAAGGGAGAGGTGGATAGTTAGAGAGAGAGAGCGAGAGAGAGAGGGAGGGAGAGAGAGAGAGAGACATGGAGCGAGGGAGAGAAAAGAGAAAGAGAGAGGAGAGAGAGAGAGCGAGAGGGGAGCGGGAGAGAGAGCAGGACCACTGAGGAATTATTTCCGATGTAATCTCAGTGAGTTAAGAGTGTGTTCATCTGTGCGGATCCCTCGCTGCAGAGCTAGTGCATGCGGGAGTTTGTGTGTGTTTGCGTGTGCATGTGCCTCTGTGTGTTTACGTGTGTGTGTCCATACTGTATGCATAAATCCACCTGACTAATGTCCTCATAAACCCCTAAATGATGGCTCTTTAGCAGGTTTTCTCAACCATAACACACTTAAAACACAGACAGAGAGGATAAACTGACTTAGAATAGGCATTGCTGCAATAAGAATGCCAAATGGATTTAAGATATCGATGACTGCCGAATGGCGATTAGTTACCGTCTCTACGACAGAGAACAAGAGTGCACTGGATCACCCACACAGTGTGAAGGAGAGGACAGAAACAGGAGAAGCAAGTGAGGAGGGTGGGTTTGAGAGAGCAGAGCAGGACTTGGTCCGCTCTCCTGCCCTCCAGCCATAGAACCTGACACTCACACAGGCAATTTGTCCGGGTCAAGCCAAAGAGCGCAATCAGCGCCATCATAACCTACCCCTGTCACAAGCACTTACACTGAAGTCAGCTAGCAGGACAGGGGTGGGGGAACTACTGAGAGAGAAAGAGAGAGAAGGAGGGAGGGATAGAGAGAAAGAGAGTGAAAGAGAGCGAGAGAAAGAGAGAGAACCCACATGCTGACCTTGCAGGAGGATAAATCAAATGCCTTCCTGGCCCAAAAAGAGAGAGGGAGAGAGATGAGAAGGAGTGGGGAGATGAACAGGAACAGAGGTAAGCCCAGCCGGTGACCTTGCAAAAAGTGAAACAGAATACCTGCATAGCTAACCAGGGAAGGAGAGATATAGATGAGAGAGAGGGAGGGAAACAGACGTATTTTACACCGCCTATAGAAGGTCTACACTTATCTTGGATTTCTTCACGTTTTATAGTGTTACAAAGTGGGATTGATCTACACAAAATACTACTATAGTGTCAAAGTGGAAGATCATTTTGGGGGCGATTAATGAAAAGGAAAACACTAATATAGCTTGATTGTATAAGTATTCACCCTCCCTCAATACATGTTATAAACACCTGAGCAGCGATTACAGATGTGAGTCTTCTTGTGTCTCAAATGAGCTTTGCACACCTGTATTGTCCAATATTTGCCCATTATTCCTTTCAAAAAAATTGTTCAAGCTCTGTCAAATTGTTGGGGATCATGGCTAGACAGCAATGTTTAAAGCAGATTTAAGTCGAAACGTTAACTTTGCCACTCAGGAACATTCACGGTCTTCTTGGTAAGCAGCTCCAGTGTAGATTTGGCTTTGCGCTCTAGGTCATTGTCCTGCTGAAAGGTGAACTCCTCTCCCAGTGTCTGGTGTAAAGCAGAATGAAGCAGGTTTTCCTCTAGGGTTTTGCCTGTGCTTAGCTCCATCTCAAACAGAGTCTTTTGGTCGATGTCACGGTGGTGGATGCACACCGTGATGCAGACACCACCATGCTTGAAAACAAGGAGGCAGTTACTCAGGGATGTGTTGGATTTGCCCCCAAAACATAAGGCTTTGCATTTCGGGCCAAAAAGTCTCATCCTTTGCCATGGTTTTTTTAATGCTGTTTTATTTGAGTACATATGCACTTTCTTTTTGAATATGTGTATTCTTCATTCCACTCTGTCATTTGGGTCATTATTGTGGAGTCGCTACAATGTCGTTGATCCCATCCTCAGTTTTCTCCCGTCACAGCCATTGAACTCCGTAGCCGTTCTAAAATCACCAATGGCCTCACGGTGACATCTCTGAGCAGTTTCCTTCCTGTCCTGCAGCTCAGTTCAGATGGACGACTGTATCTCTGATGTGTCTGGGTGATTGAATACATCATCCACAGCATCATTATTCACTTGATCATGCTTAAAGATGTATTCAATGTCTGATGTGTTATTGTTACCCATCTACCAATCACTGCCCTTCTTTATGAGGCTCCCTGGTCTTTGTAGTTGAATTTGTGCTTGAAATTCAGTATTGACTGAGTGACCTGAGTGGCCTAAACAAAGTTGGTGAACACTTACGCAATGACTTTATTTTGAGTTTTTTTTAAATACATTTTTATTAATAATAATACATAAATAAATAAAACTCCAATTGACTTTGACATGATGGATTTATTTTGTGTAGACCAATGAAGAAGAGAAAACATGATTAAATCTATTTCAATCCCACTTTGTAACGCTGCGAAATGGGAAAAAAGTTCAATGGGTGTAAGACTTTCTATAGAGAGAAATAGCAGCATGAGCGAGACAGATATAGATAGTTAGAGAGAGAGAGAGAGTGGGGGAGATACAGAGAGAGAGTTGCCAGAGAGAGAGTTGCTTTAGTGTGTGTGCCTCTGTACGTGTGTCCATATTTTAGTGTGTGTGTGTGTGTGTGTGTGTGTGCGGCTAAAGTTCCAGACGGCTCCATGAACACAGGGGTCAGTCAGTAAGTGCCAGGTGGGTCGCTGGCAGCATTTATGACATGGGTCACCCTGTGCGCCTTCCCCCAGACTCGATAAAACCAGACTTTTTCCAGGCAATTTGTATCCGGGTTGCCAATGAACCCTTAGACAAAGCGGGAGGTCTGGTAAACATCTATTTTACTGCCTGCCTTTACGAATACGTATTTATTTGCAGGAAGGGCATTCAATACTAAGGCGCACACACAAAAGCAAATATTCCCCGCTGATACCAAATGAGTGTGTGTGAGAACGCAGCAGAGAGGCAGCAAAATGATTTATCCATATTTACATTGTATTTTCATTCTCCTTAATCCTAAATAGGCTAAATCAAGGAGGGAGATTGTGAATTCCTCACACACACACACGAGGCTACGGCTTGTAAACCGCAATTGATGTCGCAGGGGCCATGTTTTATGGGTAAACAATCGTTCCCTCACAGAGCGGAGTAAAACAAGCCAGAAACAGGTGTATAAGTGTTTTTATTGGCATATAATATTACCTTGAACAGTCTTGATTGTTTATATACACATTCCTGTGTGTTTTTGGGGCATTTTCAAACTTGGGTCTAATTTTATTATGATGAATGACTACAAGACTACAAGTTGTTCAGAACAACCATTTCTAAACCGTCATAGCCATTCATTAACAAATATATGGTAAGTGTCACTAACAGCATTCAATCAAAGCACGTTGCAAAAAAACGAAACGTTTGTTTCCTTGTCTATTTCCTGTATTATATATCTATTCATGATTGTGAAATCATATTTTTTGGGGTCAAACGTATTTCTCAATTGCATTGCTGTATCGCGAAAGTAAACAATAAAAACTACGATTGCAAAACAAAAACCAGAGCATGTTGTCTGGCTCAATTCTCTATTGTCGTGAGCCTGTGGAATAGCTGGTACAAAATGAAGGGCTAATTGTTCTCAACTATCCCAGTTAGAAACGTTGAAAGTACACATTGCATTTGCCAGCCGTAACATGTACAAGAAGGTTCAAATGACCTAATCACCTGAAGGTTAGCGAACGGACCTGAAATGTGGCTTTACGAATGAGCAGATATCTCATACGAGTACTTGGGAGTATGACTAGACGGTCCACTGTGCTTCTCTCAGCACATGTCAAAGCTGCAGGCTAAGGTTAAATCTAGACTTGGTCTCCTCTATCGTAATCACTCCTCTTTCAGCTCAGCTGCCAAACTGACCGTCCTATCCATGCTAGATTAAGGAGCCATCATTTATAGATCGGCAGGTACGGGTGCTCTCGAGCGGCTAGATGTTTTTTACTATTCGGCCATCAGATTTGCCACTAGTGCTCCTTATAGGACACATCACTGCACTCTATACTCTTCTGTAAACTGGTCATCTCTGTATACCTGTCGCAAGACCCACTGGTTGTTGCTTATTTATAAAACCCTCTTAGGCCTCCCTTCCCCTATGAGATACCTACTGCAGCCGTCATCCTCCACATACAACACACATACAATATCAGTCACATGCTGTTGTCATGTGGTGTTGCTACCATGCTGTGTTGTCATGTGTTGCTGCCATGCTATTGTGTTGGCTTCATGTAGTGTTGTGCTGTCTCTCTTGTCGTGATGTGTGTTTTGTATATATATATATATTCTTTTTAATCCCAGGATCGTCCCTGCAGGAGGCCTTTTGCCTTTTGGTAGGCGGTCATTGAAAATAAGAATTTGTTCTTAACCGACCTGCCTAGTTTAAATAAAGGCTAAATAACAATGAAAAAACAATCAGTAATTGCAGATAAGAGATGTCAGGCTGGGAACAAAACACATTAGCTCAATCATTTCACAGCCGTGTTTTTAGGCGTTCAGTTCAAGATAATTGCTATTAAAGCGGAAAAAGTGCCAGATACAAATATTAAGTTGACGCCAAGCTAATTCTCAGAATACAGGGGGAAAATACTGTCCTAAAAACCCCCAGATAAAATCAACTGTTTCTCTGCCTCTGAACATACCGAGCTGTTAGTCACTCAGGCAGTGTTTTGACTTGCCTCTCTGCTTCTGGGCGGTAGCCTAGCTAGCCCATGTGACGTGTGTCTCCTTCCTAGTGCCCAAGGGTACAGGAGACAGTGGAGAAAGTGGAGCAAACACACTCTGGTGCTTTGATTGATCTAGTTGAGGGCGAAATGATTATATGATTGACCTCTCTTCTCTGATCTTCACATCAAATCAAAGTGTATCTTGTCACGTGCACCCGAATACCACAGGTGTAGATCTTACAGTGAAACGCTTACTTACAAGTCCTAACCAACAGTGCAATGTTTAAGTTAAAAAAATAGGTATTAGATAAGTAAAAGAAATAGATAAGATAAGTTTTAAAAAAATAAAAAAAAGAAGCTAAATAAATAAAACTGTAGAATGACAGTGAAAATAACAGTAGTGAGGCTTTATACAGGTGATACCGGTACAGAGTCAATGTGCTCGGGGCACCGGTTAGTCGGGCTAGTTGAGGTAATATGTACGTGAACGTGTTAAAGTGACTATGCATAGATGATAAACAGAGAGGAGCAGCAGCAGCGTAAAAGAGGGGTTGGCGGGGTGGCGGGACACAGCGCAAATAGTCCGGGCAGCCATCTTGCTAACTCTAAAACTCATGATGACTCATCTCTCCTTCAGATAATAAGTGAAAGTGAAAAATAAAAATAAAAAAGACAGACAGAGAGAGAGAGAGAGAGAGGAGAAAAAGGGAGAAAAAGTGAAACAGAGAAAGAGAGCAAGAGAGAGAAAGAGTGAAATAAAGAAAAAAAAATAGAAATAGAGAACGAGAAAGAGAGTGAAATAAAGAAAAAATGTAGAAATAGAGAAAGAGAGAGTGAAATAAAGAAAAAATGTAGAAATAGAGAAAGAGAGAGAGAGAGTGAAATAAAGAAAAAAATGTAGAAATAGAGAAAGAGAGAGAGTGAAATAAAGAAAAAAATGTAGAAATAGAGAAAGAGAGAGTGAAATAAAGAAAAAAATGTAGAAATAGAGAAAGAGAGAGAGTGAAAAAAAAAATTTGAAATAGAGAAAGAGAGAGAGAGAGTGAAATAAAGAAAAAAACATAGAAATAGAGAAAGCGGGTGGATGAAATAGCGATAAGTGTGAGAAACAGACAGAAAGAATGAGTGAAATAGATAAAGGGGGAGATCAAATGTATGAAATAGATTGACAGAATGGGAGAAAGAGTGAGAGTAATTAAGAGATAGTCAAATCGAGAGGAAGTGATTGTCATGCATGACAGGGGGAGTTAATCGATGGTGGGGGCAGACGGAGAGGAAATTAGAGTGTTTGGTGGGAGGAGATGCCGCTGAGGAGACAGTGATTGTTTCTAGCCCAGGCTCAAGGCCTAATAAATGAGAGATGAAAACTGTTGCTGGATCAATGAACCAGTGGCACACTGAGTTGCATAGTCAGACTGACAATTTACTGTGCTTTTCAACTTTAATGGAAAAAAATTCAATTAAGGAGACTTTCTTATTGTGTCTTCCACTAAGAGCATAGTGAAAGAGAGAGACGGAGTGTAACATTTTAAATGGCCTCAGTGGTTTGGTTTTCTGACTAGTAAAAAGCTCTGATGTATTTAAGAAAAAAAATCTCCCATTCATCCCTCTCAAATATTCCACAGTAAGTTTAATCATTCCAATTCACCTCATACTCTGTGCCCTCTTAAAAGTCGGACTGTGAAAGTTTGGGATGGAATTTGAATGAGAGTGATTGAACGGCAAAAGTGAATATAACTGAAAATAGGACTGAAAAAGTGGAATAAAAAATCATTCATTGGGCGTGGACAAAAACAAAACAGGGATGGATGGTGTGCAGATTCTTGAGGAAGAAACTCTACCAAGGACCCAACATGAAATCCAACTTATTTCCTTCAGTGCAGAGTCCACAGAGGGTGGAGTCCAGGGAGCACTGCAAGCCAATGCATCTGAGCACTACACGATAACCATCTGAAATGGTCAAATGAGATGCTTCAATTGTGTTAATTCATCTGTATTAAACAGTTAGTTAACTTTTTAATTACTGTCACTGTTTGTTTTAAAGGACTATTGGAATACTGACCCTTAGCGGGCTACAATAGATCCTAATAAACAGTAAACTGGTTTGGTTAGCTGTGCATGCCCTGAAGTACACCAAATCAACCTAGTGTGTCACCAAATCAAAGTAATCAATTACATCCCACATTCACTATCTAGTCACTATCTAGTCTGTCATGAACATTTTCTAGTCACTCTGATACCTCTAGTCTACATTAGCGCGAATTAAAGTCACGCTGCTCCTCTTTGCTCTCTCCTCGCCTGCCAATCAAACTGATAACTCAGGGACCCCCGGTGTAGATAATTACGGGGGGAACAGGAAGGATCTTAAAACCGAGAGATTATTTCCAGCCATATGGAGAGTTGCGACTTTATCTGCACCGGTGGAAAAATTAGTGGCACTTTAAAAACCACTGAATTATACAACTGGAATAATTAGGGGGATATCCGGGCGTTGGTGGAGAGAGAGGATATTTAATTTCCACTGTGAGCAGTTAATTAACGGGGTAGGTCTTTTGTGTCGTGTGTGTGTGTTTGTGTGTGTGAGTGTGTGAGTGTGTGTGTGAGTGTGTGTGTGCGTGACGAGGGTTAGTGGAGGGGATAGAGAGAGGAGGTCCCCACGAATTGGACCATTGTGAGGAGAAGGGCGGAAAGTCCCTAGGGAAATGAGCTAAAACTGGCCAAGCATTTCTACCTGTGACTTTAATAATAGCATATTTTCACAGTACTGTACAACGTGAAAGTCTCTGACTGGTGAGAATGTTCACGAGCTATAGAGAGCGTGGCCTCCATGAGTTAAGCACCATAGTCAAACACATCATAGTATTTTACGAAATCTCAACGTCTTAAATGATCAGAGATACAGTGGTCCGCATGGTCCTCTGCAGCTCAGTTGGTCAAAAATATATGTTTTTTTTTAACCAGTTAATTAAGAACAAATTCTTATTTACAATGACGGCCTATCCCCGGGCCAGAACCCGGACGACGCTGGGCCAATTGTGCGCCGCCCTGTGGGACTCGCAATCATGTGATTCGGTCTGGATTCAAACCAGGGACTGTAGTGTCACCTCCTGCACTGGGATGCAGTGCCTTTGGCCATTTTGAACCTAACTGTATATATTACCATAATAATCTCTGATGCCCAAGCATATCGGGCCCTGCTTTCACATGCTTAATGGACATGCAATCAATTGTAGTAAAACTAAAAGACCTGGGTACATGCCAAGATAAAATAGTAGTGGATAACGGTCGGAATTCTATAATTTAGCGTGTGATGTAGCCGTGTGTGTGTGTACTGTGTGTGCTTGTTTGTTTGTGTACCGTATGGGTCTGATGAGAAAGTCAGTCTGAGAGCCTAATATGACTCCTCGTGTTCTCCCAGAAGGAGACTTAGCCCATCAGTGCAATGGGATCGGTGGAGGACACACAAACACACACACACACAATAATAAGCATCTCCATTCTACAGCCGTAGTGTTCGACTAGGCCGTTCTCTTACCCAACATGGGGTTTTCTAGTCTGTGGAATCAGACTGCAGACAAAAGATCTCCAACCAGCTAGTACACAGCTGCTGCTCCAACATGAGGACATGAACACAAAGAGGAGAAAGGGAATCAATGAAGTGGCATTGAGTGGTGAGTGTGTTTGCCTGTTTGCCTTGGATAGGCTTTGGCCAGACTGGGACATCCAGCAAGGAGAGGATATTAAAAAACAGAGAGAGAGAGAGAGAGAGAGGTATTGAACTGTCCACGGTGCCTCCTTGACGACAACATTCTCGGACAGAGGTTCCACATTAAAAGAGGCCTTGTCCAATTTCGTCACTTCATCATGGTTGCAACTTGTATTTTCTCTCTTTTATTTTATGCCTTGGCACTTTGCCTCATCACTTTATCCCTGCTTCACTTTGAAATTGAATCTCATCAAAGAAAATATAAACTTTTTAAAAAGCTCTGATGAAGGCCAAAAGGCCCGACACGTAGGCTTTAAAGAGCGACTGCCCATAAAAAAAAAAACGAATCCCATTGAAAACAGCCTATGTGGCTGTTTAAATAGGACCATTTTGGTCATAAAGTTTGGAACCTCAGTGTGTCACAACAAGTAAATGAAGGTTGGGTTTGGATTACAATTACGTCAACAAGTCATACCCCCTTTTGCCAAGCTCCATGTGCACATCGCCACTCCGCCCACTTTTGAGGGAGTTCTATTACACTGGCCCGGGTTGAACCAGGCAATGGCCCATCATGTCATCGAGGGGAAGCGGGGAGGGAGGAGCGCCCTTCTCAAATCAAACAGTAATCTGTGCCGCTCGGTTATGTTGTCAACAAGGCAGCTAGGCGCATCGTCCATAAAATAAATATTTTAATTATCAAACTAGGTTTCATTGGGAAGGCAGATAACGTGTTTCTATCAAAAGCAATCCCTTTTGCATGTGAAAACACAGAGTCCTTCTCATTACTCCACGGGCTTGAAGACGACTTCGCCATCGTCCAGAGCGTGGCACCTGGCTCACGCCCGGGAGGCAGCCTGGTTCCAAAACGAATGCAATCACTTTTTACCCGGTCCAAAGTCCTCCCACCGGGGTAACCTGAGCCAGATAAACGAATCCCCTCAGGGACTCCATTGTTTCATCGCCCCCAACATGTTCAAGCCGTTTGAGACTGAAAAGCCCTATATGGATCGACCAATTATGGTTTGCATGCCCTGCTGAAGGACCCTGTCATGCCGAAATAGGTGGTCGGAGTTTGTTGGTCCCCAGTGGTGGTGGGTACTGAATAAACAGGAAGCTAGACCATAGACTGCTGGTTATGTATCTGGTTATGTATATTTTGATTATCATTATCATTGCTAGCTACCTCACTAGCTGCCTACCTTACTAGCTGGCTAACATTTGCCTACCTCAATACAACTGTGATTTGGCTTGGAAGCATGATAACATTTCAAAATGTCATGATTGTGATGTCGCCAGATTGACTTTGGATGCAACTCTGCTTATTTCTACAGATGGACTGTGACTGAGTGTGGGGAAAGAGCTGTTGGCAAGGTTCTGACAGATGGGTGTGTCTTGGTGGTGGCAAGGACACACCCACTTAAACCACACCCCCAATAAAAAATGAGCAAGAGCAGTGTGTGGGTTTGTCTTCTCTTTGAAGTTAAAGCATTTTTCCAATGCACCCGCAACGAGATAACTTAGATTTGCGGGTGATTTCTTTTGTATTTGAAATGTAATCTCACTACAAAGCTGTTTTATAGCAGAGGTTTCACTCAGTAGTCAGACTACCGTCACTTATAATGATAATTAACAGAAGGGTAATGGGACAGGCAGGCCACCGGGGGAGCTGTAAAGGCAGGGTCAGAAAAGGAAAGCACTAATATCAATGGTAATGAAGGAGAGGACCCCCCCAAAAAGATGCTAATTAAACTTGGCTAAATGAATACAAATCTCCAGCCCCATATCAAGCAATAATTCATCTCCAGTATGGTACTAGCCAATCCCTGGCCGACGACAGTAGCCAGTCGATGCTAACCAAATTGGTAATACCCACCCACTTGTCTAAGAAGCTATCCATCCATTACAGTTAAGTACCATTCAGTTCAAATGATAACAACCACCCACTATAACAGTGGAATCTGATCTACCATAAACTGATTTGATGAATTCCGTAGAGGGCTTATTGGCACTCTGTTGTAACTGGCGACAAAGTGTGTTTGTTGGCAAGAAATCCAAGTTAATATTCATCCTTTGGAACACTTTGCAAGTTGTCTGACATTTTAGTATGCTGAATTGATTAACTTTGAAGTGTAGGCGAGGAGTAGACTTTGGGGATTTAGCTCCACAAAAAAACGAAATAGTACCCTAATCCTAATACATAGTCTCTGATGTTCCACTGACTCATTTGAAATGGACACGCACGCACAAGCAAACACAAAGAGAGATGTCATGTGATGTGCACAAATGCATATGCACACACACGATGCATACGCACACGCACACACACACACACACACACACACACACACACACACACACACACACACACACACACACACACACACACACACACACACACACACACACACACACACACACACTTGCGGCCAGTGTGGTGTCAGGAAAATAACCTCTCGCTCAACGTCAACAAAACAAAGGAGATGATCTCGGACTCCAGGAAACAGCCCCCCATCTACATTGACGGGACAGTAGTGGAGAGGGTGGAAAGTTAAGTTCCTCGGCGTCCACATCAACGACAAACTGAATTGGTCCACCCACACAGGCAGCGTGGTGAAGAAGGTGCAAAAGTGCCTCATCAACCTCAGGAGGTTGAAGAAATGTGGCTTGTCACCAAAAACACTCACAAACTTTTACAGATGCACAATCGAGAGCATGCTGTCGGATTGTATCACCGCCTGGTACAGCGAGGTCAGTACAGGTGCATTAATGCGGGGACCAAGAGACTGAATAACAGCTTCTATCTCAAGGCCATCAGACTGTTATACAGCCATCATTAACATTGAGTGGCTGCTACCACTATACAGACTCAAATCTCTGGCCACTTGAATACATTTAATAAAATGATTAATAAAGGTATCACTAGTCACTTTAAATAATGCCACTTTAATACTGTCTACATATCCTACATTACTCATCTCATATGTATGTATTGTATTCTATACCATCTACTGCATCTTGCCTATGCCGCACGGCCATCGCTCATCCATATATTTATATATTCTTATTCATCCCTTTCCATTTGTGTGTATAAGGTAGTTGTTGTGAATTTGTTAGATTACTTGTCAGATATTACTGCACTGTTGGAACTAGAAGCACAAGCATTTCGCTTCACTCGCATTAGCATCTGCTAACCATGTGTATGTGTCCAATAAAATTTGATTTGATTTGTTCCAACTCATCCCAAATGTGTTCGGGGTTGAGTTAAGGGCTCTTCCACACCGATATCGACAAACCATTTCTGTATGGACCTCGCTTCGTGCACGGGGGCATTGTCATGCTGAACAGCAAAGGTCCTTCCTCAAACTGTTGCCACAAAGTTGGAAGCACAGAATCATATAGAATGTAATTATATGCTGTAGCTTTAAGATCTTCCTTCACTGGAACTAAGGGGCCAAGCCCAAACCATTATTCCTCATCCACCAAACTTTACAGTCGGCACTATGCATTGGAGTGGGTAATGTTCTCCTGGCATCCGCCAAACCCAGATTCATCCGTCGGACTGCCAGATGGTGAAGCATCACTCCAGAGAACGCATTTCCACTTTCTCCAGAGTCCATGGCGGCGAGCTTTACACCACTCCAGCAGAGGCTTGGCATTACACATGGTGATCTTAGGTTTCTGTGCAGCTGCGGCGGCCATGAAAACACATTGCATGAAGCTCCCAGCGAACAGTTATTCTGCTGACGTTGCTTCCAAAGGCAGTGTAGCAACTGAGGACAGACGCTTCAGCACTCGGCGGTCCCGTTCTGTGAGCTTATGTGGCATACCACTTCAAGGCTGAGCCGTTGTTGTTCCTAGATGTTTCCACTTCACAATAACAACACTTACAGTTTAACGGTGCAGCTCTAGCAGGGCAGACTGATTTACAGACAAATAATGCTATCATTTGTCCAGTCACTTCAACTTGTCTTTTGGGGTCATGCTAAGAAGACTATGTTTCTCTGGTTTTGGATGGAAACGGAGAAAGAGAGAGGGAGAATGATGGGGAGGAAGGGAGACAACAAAAACCTATCTGACCCTTTTTTTCCTCTGAAATGGATTGTTTGCACGGCTTATCTGTGCTCCTGCAAAAATAAAAATGCTTTTCATTTTGTCTTGTTTTTATTGACCCTTCATCTTAGAGCCTGGTAACACCAAAGATCTCTTCAACCAATTTCTCCCCCACAGAAAATAATAATGAGATATCTGGAACTGAAAGCATGTTGCGTCAACGGGCGGCATTACTGAGCACAGACCAGCCCATGCTGTGAGTAAAGGGTAATTCTCTGCGCCACGCTAATTTTCTTCCCCAGAAGTTTCTTTCTAAGAGAGGGGAGGGGGGTCCATCCGTTTCGCTGCACAGTTGCATGTTAACTCTTCTGACGTTAATTTGTTGCCGTTTCATTACCTGCAGAAAGAAAACATGAAACCAGAAGCATCGCTAATGACTACCCAGGGACATTCAGCACACGAACTGTCTCTGTTCTGTCCTGGTTTAATTACAGTACAGAGACAGAGGCCATGTTTTAGATCAACTAACCCAAACTGCACTGTACTGCACTGTACTGACCCAATACAAATCCTCTTATTTCCAGGAAAATCTTCACTAGAGCTTACTTTGCTCTCTAGGAGGGGAAAAAAATCCACATCCCAATCAGAAATGATGTAATCACTTGTGTTTTAAGTATACTGAACAAAAATATAAACGCAACATGTAAAGTTTTGGTCCTATGTTCATGAAATAAAATTAAATATCCCAGAAATGTTCCATATGCTCAAAAAGCTTATTTCTCTCAAATTCTGTGCACACATTTGTTTACATCCCTGTTAGTGAACATGTCTCCTTTGTCAAGATAGTCCATCCACCTGACAGGGGTGGCATGTCAAAAAGCCGATTAAACAGCATGATAATTACACAGGTGCACCTTGTGCTGGGGAAAACAAGAGGCCACTCTTAAATGTACATTTTTGTCACACAACACAATGCCACAGATGTCTCACGTTTTGAGGGAGCGTGAAATTGCCATACTGACTGCAGGAATGTCCACCAGAACTGTTGCCAGAGAATTGAATGTTATTTTCTCTACCCTAAGCCGCCTCCTACTCTTTTTAGAGTATTTGGCCAACCGGCCTCACAATACGTCCAACCGGTCTCACAACCGCAGACTACATGTAACCACGCCAGCCCAGGACCTCCACATCTGGCTTCTTCACCTGCGGTATCGTCTGAGCCCTGCCACCCAGACAGCTGAAGAAACTGAGTATTTCTGTCTGTAATAAAGCCCTTTTGTGGGGAAAAATTCCTTCTGATTGGCTGGGCCAGCTCTTGCCAAGTCATGTGAAATCCATAGATTAGGGGCTAATGAATGTATTTCAGTTGACTGATTTCCTTATATGAACTGTAACTCAGTAAAATCATTGAAATTGTTGCAAGTCGCGTTTATATTTTCAGTATAGTTTTTAAATCTTTATTTGTTTGTACATGTTTTTTTTTTGTATGTCGCTCAGTTGAACGCAGATGCTCTTCCTAGCAGTAGGGCTCAAGGGCAATAGGGAGAGGGGGACTGGACTCTTCTAACTCTCGGATGTAGATCCTACCGAGATCTTACGGATGTTTTTGCTTTCCGTCTTTCTCCCGTGGTCTGACTGGAAGTCAGGGATAACAAAACCAATGCCAGGGCCGGATACTACCGCCCCTCGATCCTCCCGTTCCTCCCCAACCTCATCCTGGAACACGAGACTTTTACTTCCACTCTCAACCCCTCACCCTGAACTAACCCAACCCAGATCCACTTACATTCTAGTCCACCACAGCCAACCCAACTCAAACCCCAAGCCAGTACATTCTAAACTCCCTCCCTCCCTCCCTGCAACCCTGTTTCCCCTTTCCAGTCACCCATAGCAGCATCCTTTACCTCTACAACCCCCAGGCTAAACTGTCCCCCACAACCCGGTGATCAGAAGGCAAAGGGTCAAAGTTCTTATTTTTCTGTTGTCAGTGTCCACTTAGGGTTACAATTGAAGTGTATATAGTTACAATACAACATCTTACTTGTACACAGTAAGACCCCCCACCAATGCAAAAAAACAAATAAGACATCATGTTCCTAGTCATTACATAAGACCTATTTCCCCACAGCTGTGGATGAAGAGAGGAAGCGGGAGGAGGGAATAGGGGGAGAAAGGAAGAGAGGGGCTGGACTCCAAACCTGGTTTCATCAGATACCTGATCCTACTGTATGATCATGACTGAGTTACCATAGTGATGGCAAGGTTTCCTCAGGCGGTCCCCACCAACCTCGCTCACAGACAACGACACTATAGATTCATCTTGATCGGTTCAGATACTGTAACTAAATGAGAAAAAATACCGTTCTTTGAGAATCCAGAGAGGAGTGGGCAACCAAGGCCACTGCTATAGTAAATAGTTAGCAGATCACTGTCAGTCAATGGGACTGATTGGACACAAAAACCCAGGTTCATACAGTATGTTTCAGAGGGAAACTAGTAGCAGTTTTTCTGAAAAGAAAAGCTCACATACAAGGTATGCATGTGGGCAAAAACACATCTGAGCGAACATACACAAGTGCACGCACACCACGTGGCAGATACTGCGTAACACATGCCTCAGTATCTCTGACTTCTATTACGATCCACCAACACAATGGCTGTGAAAGTCTCTGCCCTCACTTACACACATTACCAACCAGATATTACCATTACCCAAGTCTGCGTTGGGCCAGATCCTGATTTACAGCCTAACATCACAGGAGAGCAAGAATCTGGATAGTGCCAGCCCCAGCTCCATCTCCAGCCCCATAGATAGCCCTAGCCCCATACATAGCCACACCCCATGGCCAGCCACAGACCCATAGCCAGCCCCAGCCCATATCCAGCCACAGACCCATAGATAGCCCTAGCCCCATAGATAGACACACCCCATAGCCAGCCCCAGCCCATAGCCAGCCACAGACCCATAGATAGCCCTAGCCCCATAGCCAGCCCCAGCCCATAGATAGCCACACCCCATAGCCAGCTCCAGACCTATAGATAGCCGTAGCCCCATAGATAGCCACACACCATAGCCAGCCCCAGACCCATAGATAGCCCTAGCCCATAGATAGCCACACCCCATAGCCAGCTCCAGACCTATAGATAGCCGTAGCCCCATAGATAGCCACACACCATAGCCAGCCCCAGACCCATAGATAGCCCTAGCCCATAGATAGCCACACCCCATAGCCAGCTCCAGACCCATAGATAGCCCCACCCCATAGCCAGCCCCAGCCCATAGCCAGCTCCAGACCCATAGATACCCCTAGCCCCATAGCCAGCCCCAGCTCCATCTCCAGCCCCATAGATAGCCCCAGCCCATAGCCAGCTCCAGACCCATAGATAGCCCCACCCCATAGCCAGCCCCAGCCCATAGCCAGCCCCAGACCCATAGATATCCCTAGCCTCATAGCCAGCCCCAGCTCCATTCCAGCCCCATAGATAGCCCCAGCCCATAGCCAGCCTCATAGCCAGCCCCATCCCATCCCGGTCCCTAGTAAGTCATGAAGTCAAGTGTTTTTTTTCTCTGTTTTCGATATACTGAGTATCCCAGTATCCCAATGGTCAATACTTTGTTCTGACTTCCCTTGTGTTAGGACTGTAAAGTGTGGTTAGCACACGATGTTAAGTGCAGGTTTGTGTTTTCTCGCACGGAGAGTGGGAGATGCTTTGAAACAGTCCAAGAGTGAGGGGAAACTATCTCAAGTCAATGTTTATTTATAGCCTGTGCCTATAACTCCTTATTTTCTTCACTTTAAATCGCATTAAAAGTTAACTCCATGAGAGTGAGAGGGATTCAAACCTCCCGGTCCGTGTCA
>NC_034189.2:30301033-30531033 GCF_002021735.2 Oncorhynchus kisutch
TTGTAGGAATGTTCTCCTGTAACAGGGTGAACAAATTAAGATCCTACAGATGTATACACACCTCCCAATGGCAGTACAGAACAAGGCACCTAGGTAAGGCTCTAAAAATACTGATCTTGTATCATACTGCACTTGTGTAGACACACCGACACACACGCAGTCCTTGAGCAGCGAGCCCCAACAAATTCAGACCATTTTAGGCTGTTAAGGAGTAGCAAAACAGTGCAGCACACCCACCAAGTAGCATATATCCTCTCCTCGGGCTGGGTGAAAGTGGCTCAATGTGTACGTCACAGGAGGCTGGTGGCACCTTAATTGGGGAGAACAGGCTTATGGTAATGACTGGACTGGAATCAGTGGAATGGCATCAAACACAAATACATCCAACACATGGTTTCACCCCTCAGCGGCCTCCACTGGTGTACATGTGTCATAAGTGTTTCATAAAATCCAAGAAGTGATGGAGAAAACGTTTAGTCACAGGCCAAATTGTGCTTTGTCTGACCAAGCGAAGGCAATTTCGACCAAATGTACTCAGACCATACAAAATAGAGGTTTCGATTTTGGCTCTGAATGGAAAGGTGACATTTGGCACTGATTGTGGTCGGGGGACTGAATGTTCCAGGCCAGCCATGGTGACTCACATAGTACACAAGGAGACAGTGGCAAGGATATCAAATCAAACAAACATTTATATCATATACTGCCGTTGAGAAACAATGGGAAAGTAATTTGGCTTTGGAAGTCGATAAACTTGTAACCCCACTTTTGAGAAAATGGCCCCTGAATGCTTTGGAGAGCTATCATTTGTCTACATCGGTTCTGCATCGTTCACGCCCTCTTAAGCCTTAGCCCCACCCATCTTTTTACAATAAGGGAAAACTCCAGGTAAAAATACACTTTATCTAGTCCTTGGCCTATATCCTAATCTAATAGGATAAATACTTACTAAATACTTACTAAATAAATACTAAATAAATACTTTATTATTATTAGATGATGCTTACCCAGAAAAATTGTCTAAATTGATGGGTCAAGTGAAATAAATGCTATAACCAGCTCACAGTCACATCTAGCTAAGTGGTTGGGTCACTATTATCTAGACATGTTATAGACATGTTCATGAAATACAATAGATGGCCGTAATCATCCCCAGACACACCTGGCCAAATGTAGCTAGCTAGCTAAACAATGAACCGTAATCACAACCAATAGCTACAGTACAAACGTATTGTCTTAGCTAGCCACTATGGATGAAATGCTGGAGTATGAATCTGCAGGTAGCTAAAGCTAACCGACTAGGTTCAACGTTAGCTAGCTAGTTAACATTAGGCTACAACTAGCAATGCAAAAGGATTATGAGATGTAAATAATATTACGACACAGATCATACATGTAACAGTACGCTTTAACTTGCAATGAAAACGACTTTCTGACAAAATTAGAAGCGTATAATATCTGAAAACGTAGCTAGACTCTTACTCGTAAACATGGATGAATGCTTCACGGCAGCATGTCTTTTCTGTTTGGTTTGTAGCTAGCTACATTGTTTGGCCCGTTGTTGTTTCAAGTCACTATGGTTCACACTGAACAGCAGAAAAGTAGCCCATCACAACTTTTTCCCACTGATCTTTGTCAATAGCGCCAGATCAATTTTGGGCAGCAATGTTGTTGAGAGCTATAGCAACACTTTTGTCGATCATACAGAGCAGCTCATGTTATAGACAGAAGCGTGATACATGGTAGGTCAATCCAAACTCCTTTCTCGCCATTATCTCAGCCAATCATTGCTAGCGAGAAGGTCCTGCATTTTTTTGGTCTCTAAACCAACTAGACTCGTAATTTAACAACTGGCATACACGTTTGTTGTTAAGGCACATGAAAGTTCACATGTTCCAGTAGACATTTTGATAAATAAAATAACGTTCAAATGCGTCTCCTCTGAAGTAGTGATGTGCGACTTAACTATACGCCTTCTTGAAACGGGTCACAAACGAGGTGGGAGTTTTGCGCGAATGCTGCCATCCGCGTTTTTTGGGTTTGGGTATGTTCTAATTGTCATTGTAGGAAAAACATCCTCTATGCACTTCCTGATGAATCCAAAGGCAGTCAGTGTATTCGGCGATGTTATTCCCAGTGGCAGCCGACGGCCCACAACATATCCTCGTCTGATTGATCAAAACAGCCCTGTAGCATGGATTCCGATTGCTCAGAGAAGCATTGAACAGGCTTTACCACGGGTGCCTCCTGTTTTAATTTCTGCCTGTAGGCGGTGTAGGAGCATAATGGAGGTGTGTTCTGATTTGCCAAGGAGGTAGGCTTTGTATCCGTCTTGTAATCAAGAATAACAATGGTCCAATGTAATTCTGGGGCAAGAGATGCGTTGATGGAATTTCAGGAGAATTCTCCTTAAATGCCCATTGTTATAGTCCCCGGCTTCAACAAATGTGGCCTCGGGATATGCTGTTTCCAATTTGTTCAAGGTCCTGTGTAATTCTTTAGAGTACCAGCGTGGTGTCGGCAAACATCTGTGAATTCTCTCCGGAGATACTGCGGTAGGCATTTGATCGCGAGGAATTCCAGGTCAGAAACTATTATGGGTTTGTACATTCCTACAACCACACCGTAAGTTGTTGATCATGAAAGGTACTCCCTCGCCTTTGTATTTCACGCAATGTACATTTCCCCTGATGTACAGAAAACCCCGCAGGCTGAATAGCCTGATCAGGCACCTCCCCCGACATCCATGTCTCTGTAAGGCAGATTACATTACAGCCTCTCCTATCTCTCTGGTAGGAAATCCGCGCTCTGAGCTCACAAGGTTTACTGTCCAGAGACTGTACATTAGCAAGTAATATACTATGAAGCGGAGAGAGGTTTACCCGTTTACCCATTGGACTAGTTCTCCAGCTCGTCTTTCCCTTCTCCAGTGGCATCTTTTTGGAAAAAGGGCTGAATGAACAGCTTCGGGTAACCCAGACAAAGGATCCAGCTCCGGGAGAGTCAAATTTGTGGTGAGTAATCGCCGATCTGATTTCCAAAAGTGCTTTTCGGTCATGGGAAATAATACTAGAAACTTTCTGATCAAATAAAGTAAAAAAATAACACTAAAATAGTTGGTTGGGAGCTAGCAACAGGGCGACCATCCCCATATTGTCATCTTCATACGGTATATAGGATCAGCAGCAAGCAGGCCAGCAGATTGAAATGGTAAAAATATCCTTATCTAACAGAGACATATAACGCCAATGACAAAAGAACAATACAATATCAAATGGTTCAAGAAATAACCATTATTTTGATGCACCAACATGGTATCATTGCTATGCATCACTTTTTGCAGACAGGTATTAGTCAAACGATTATTTCAGCTATGAAGCAACATAACATGGATCACCACACAAACTAACACACACATCTTGTTCTCTCACAATGGTAACCTACCTTGGTACACCTTCTACGGTGCGAGTGATTCTCTAAATCATTTGTAAGCGTCTCAAATCTGATTGTATTTCTTACAGCGTGCAACGGAGGCAAGCCGGGGATCATTTCAATTTGTATCGGTCCTAATCAGGCATGCAATTCAGGTATCCCGTGTGCCTATAAACAATATAAACATGCTCAACTCTTCTCTTTTTTCTGTAATCCATGCAAATCTTGTTAAGAAAGTTTAGTCAGATTGTTTTGGGGTTGGATGACGATAAATAGACAACGGTCTTCGCGGCTTTCCATTTGTAAGCCGACATCAAGAAGATGCTCGGGATAATGTTGGCCCTTTAGATCAGTGATTGTGTCACTTTGTTATAGGCTAATAATAAGAGACGATGCACATAGAAGTTAAAACGACAGCTATTTCTTATGTTTACACATCCTAGTTGCTGGGATGAACAATATTGCTACTGTTTTGGATGGATTAGTATAGAATAGTTGCATGGAATTCTTGATATGTGCTTATTATGCAAAGGTTGATATCAATTTGAGAAAATGAACTGACAATAAGGCATTCATTTACTCAACCAGGGACAAACCAAGGCCCTCTTAACTTTATACAACTGACCACAGAGCAGATATCACTGTAGACCTTATAAACACATATGTTTAGTCTATATGAAAATGAATAGCCTCTTTGATAATGACACTGGCCCTGAGGTTGACTGTGACAAAGGAGGTCAAGGGTTGCAGTGACTCAGCCCTGACTACAGTTCAACCAGGAACAACACTCTTTTACAGATTCTGTTCCGTTCTGTTCTCTCCCTTCCTTCAATAATTGCCTTCATTCAGGGCTGAACCTTTCTGGATGGTCGGCCACTTTGTTGGTTATTGATTACCGTGCTAACGGGACCGTTGCCGAGCGGTGCGGGGAGCCGACGTGATTGGAGGGCAAAACAGCAGAAGCTAAAAAGCTGCATTGTCATGGGAGAGGGTTGTTAGGAACAGCAAACAAGGCCTGGCTACACTATGATACCAGCCCTGCTTGTGAGTACTGTGTGGTATCTACTGTAGCTCCAACAACAAATATAATCCTTATGGACTCCACTGTCAACAAACAAACAAATCCCACATTCAAAGTAAGATATCTATAAAAGCGGTAATTTCATTGTAATACCTCAATTTAGCATTGAACTTTTATGTCTATTTTCTCAATTGAAGTAGATGCGTTTTCACTCTCTTTCTATTTCAAGACATTGTCAATGTGGGGTATGAAGAGATGTTCAGTAGAGCAGTTCGGGACATGGAACTGTCACAGTGTGGTCCAAGTCCCAGTCGTCTCTTTGCTGATTCAATGAAGTGACTTCAACCAGAGACGAGTACTGAGGGGAACAGGGTCCGCTTCAGAGCCAGAGTGAGATGCTAACCATGGGTCAGTAGCCATGATAACTTTCCTTTGTTTGTCTCGTCACTGTCTGTACTACATCCCCTAGAATACTCCATTGTCTCCCCATTCTCCAGAGGCATGGCACGATATTCGGCCATACATCTTACCACTCCTGATTGACAATAGTCCCAGAGTGGGACTTCACAGAGAGAAGCGATTAAGAAAGTGTTGAGAAAGGGCCTCATTCAACCAGCACCACTGGTCTTCTGAACTCAACAAAGACTGTGTGTCTATGACGTTTCAACGCTTTTATGTCGTCAAACTAGGTAGGCCTATGTCACAAAGACACACACAAAGACCCATGCACGCACGCACACACACACACACACACACACACACACAAATAAACACTCATATAGTACATGCCTACACACTTGTTCCGTTTCGTCTATCCCTTTATTAGACGTAAAAAAACATTATTTTTTTTTACTAAGGATCAACAGAGGTTCTTTTGAAGGTCTCTCTCCTCTTCCTGCTGATTGAACATTTACCACACTTTAATATGTAATATGTAACCTTGATGATTTCTCCCATTCACTTTCAAGTTGTTGACCTAGGCTGCGCCTGGAAGTTGATACTATACTATTCTTTCTAACATGACAAGTACGATTACCGGAACAATTTCCTCTCACTCTTATCTACTCTCTTCTTTCTTTTCTGTTCCTGTATTCAAAAATAGATATATATCTTTTTTCAATTATTATTATTATTGCTATTTCTTGTTTAAAATACTACTACAGTCTGTTTTATGAAAAATAAACAAAATGTCTGCAGACGTGTATTTTCTACTTCTGGGGCATAAACATAGTATATTCACCGTCTGGAGCGGTGCTTTGCAAAATAAATATAATTATTTTAAATAAAAAACAATGCTGCAATTGTACATTTTAAATATGTAAAACTAATATATATACAAAAAATAACTTACTGAGGATCACTAGTGTACTAATTCACTATCCTGTTCTGCTCTAGTTCTGGGAAGAGTATGGAGTACAGAGTTTAGCAATGTTTCTCCTTGACTGACCAGATCCCCCATGTTAGAACAGGACTGGAATCCAAGAATCAAACCAGCTCATAAGAACACCAGCCGATTCTCTAACTTGCTGCTTGCCACTCTCACTGCTGCTGTCTCCCCCCCCACAACCACTCCAAACTACATTATACTCAACTACACCAGAGAGATGGGAGAGAGGGAGAGGGGATACAGAGAGAGAGATAGAGAGCTAGAGAGAGCGAGAAAAAAATCCAATAAAGTCTGTGTCCGTGCATGTCTGCGCGGGCACTTGTGAGTGAATGTGTTGAAAGCGAACACAGAAAGAAAAGTGTTTGAAATAGTCAGAGAAAGCATACTGTATGTCTCTATGTGTGCTTGCGTGTGTCCCTAAGAGAGACAGAGACACAGAGGGTGAGAGAGTAGAGCCAGGTCTTTAAACATGAGAGCTGGGTGTGGTCAGTCAATAGCTACTGTAGACTAGAGCCTTGGCACTACATCCTGGCCCAGTCAAGGGGTTTCTACAAGGTTTCCTGGCACCGGTGCCGGGCCAACCACCACCACAACGGAAGGAATGCTGGGTAAGGGATGGAATGGTGGGTAAACACATGGAATGCTGGGTAAAGCGGTCTAATTACATTCATTGGAAGGTAATTTTTAGGCCTACAAGTTACATTCACATTCTGTACTTCTTTGTGGTCTTCAATACAGTAAAGAACATACGACATGGACGTGAGACTACCACACACAGTCACAGTCATTAAATGCAGGACAACTTACACACACATGTCAAATTTGTAGTTTCATAAATATTTTCACGTATTCAACTTAGAGTTCACATGTTAACACCATCTGCTCACATGTGAGGAGAATAGATACATTTACCTCACATGTGAATTGCAATTTCATGTGAAATAAATCACTGTGAAAATCAAATTTGCAATTTCACATGTGAGAAAAATGTTTGTAAATAAAGTAAATGTAAACAAACACTTTAACCTAAAAACATGGGTAAAACTATAATTTTGATATCATGGATGGTCAGTCCTTCCGCTTCCCGGTCTACTAACCACTGATCCTGGCAACCCATCATTTACGCACACCTGGCAACCATGAGCGGAGGATCCTCTACCATGAGTTGACTCAGCGAGCCAGCACTTCAGTCCATTCAGCAGTCCGCCCAGGTCAGCAATGCCCGTTTGTCCCTCCCGGACAAATATGACTGGACTCCATCCAAATGCCATGTCTAGTGCTCCCTCTATTTCACTTATCAGATGGGATCCCCCACCACGAGAGGTCCAAGGTTACTACGGTTATTTCCCTGCTGACCGGGCGGGCGTTGGAGTGGGCTACAGCCGTCTGGGGGAGAGGAGAGGAGGAGTTGGGTTCCTATGAGAGGTTCATGGCCCTGTTCAGAGGAGTCTTCGATCATCAACCGGAGGGCAGAAAGGGGGGTGAGCGCCTACTCCAACTACGACAGGATGGCCAGCCCGCTGCGGAGTATGCCCTCATCTTCTGTACTTCTTCAAAAGAAGATTGTGCGAAGAGGTCCAGACAGGGTTGGCATGCCGAGACGACACCCTAATTGCGATGGCCATCCATCCAGATAACCTTCTTTGGGAGTGTCGGTACCCCATCACCCTTCTTCGTTTTAATTGTTTTTATTTTTATTTAACCTTTTTTTTAACTAGGCAAGTCAGTTAAGAACAAATTATTATTTACAATGACGGCCAAAGCTGGATGACGCTGGGCCAATTGTGCATCGCCCTATGGGACTCACAATCAAGGCCAGTTGGACAGCCTGGATTAGAACGAGTGTGTCTGTAGTGACACTTCTAGTACTGAGATGCATTGCCTTAGACCGCTGCAACACTTGTTGACCATTCTGATTCAGACCCTGAACTATGGAGGCCGGGGCCACACGCCTCCCCGAGGCTGATGCGGCCCTGTGATCATCCGTCTCGTGCGGGTCGGCGTAGGTATTCCATCAACACCCTTTTTGGTACCAATTTCACTAGCTGGCTGTCCCTCATGTGTTGTTTCTCCAGCTATGGTGGATTGTGGTGTCGCAGGGAATTTTAATGACCAGGCCCTTGCTTCCTAACCTCATACCCACTCTCCTCTCCGTTTCCGGTTCAAGTGCTGGATCATCGAACACTAGGATTTGGGACAATCACATACATCACAGCACCACTCAACATCACCGTGGGATTCCTGCACCAAGAAAGCCTTCCCTTCCTCATCAATGCACCCTTACACACATTCATACTCAGACTCCTGTGGCGCAAATGCCATGACCCCACCATCTCCTGGTTGAGGATGGAGATTACTGCCTGGACACCGGGATATTGGAAGACCTGCTTTCCTTTACCCTGTGGTTCCACGTTGGTTGAGAGTCCTGTGGTTGCCCTCCAGGCCGACATCTCTGAGGTTAACCAGGATCTCAGGGAGGTTTTCTCCAGGACCCGCGCTACCGGTCTCCCTCCTCATCGCCCCTTGGACTGTGCCATCGACCTGCTAGCAGACTCTATGCTGCCGCGTCTACCCCCTGTTTGTGGCTGAAACCAAGGCTACAGAGGAATACATCCAGGAGGCTCCCTAACAGGGTTTCATCCGCCCATCCACCTCCCCTGCGTCGGCAGGCTTGTTCTTCGTGGCCAAGACGGAGGGTGGTTTACGTTCTTGCATTGACTACAGAGGTCTGAATTCCATCACCATCAAGTACCGAATGCCTACAATATGATCCGCATCCGGGAGGGGGATGACTGGAAGACGGCCTTCAGCAAGGCACTACGAGTACTTGGTGATGCCCTATGGATTTGCCAATGCTGCGTTGGTGTTCCATGCATCCGTGAATGAAGTGTTCCGCGACATGCTTGGGCGTCAGATGGTGGTTGTGTATATCAATGACACCCTGATCTACTCGGCCACCTTGGAGGATCAAATCGTCCGGGTAGTCTGGAATGCCTCCCGGAGAACCACCTGTACGTAAACGCAGAGAAGTGCCAGTTCCATCAGGCCGATGTCTCTTCCTAGGACCGGACCAGCCAGCAGGGAATGGTTATGGATGAAAGGAAGGTCGAGACAGTCAGGTCATGGCCAGTCCCAACCACCATAAAGAGACTACAATGGTTTTTGGTGTTTGCCAACTTCTACCACCGCTTTAATAAGAACTTCAGCTCCGGTCTGGCTCGGTTGACCCAAGCCAGACCGACGCTCATGTGGTGGATGAGAGGTGTTCCATCCTGGTGTTCCCGTCTGGCTCTCCACCAGGAATCTCCCGCTCCGCCTGCCCTGCCAGAAGCCGAGCCCCCGGTTTGTTGGGTCATTCAAAGTCCTCCGGAGGATCAATGAGGTAACATACCAATTACAGCTCCCCACTAACTACCGGATCTCACCCTCTTTTCACATTTCCCTCCTCAGCTCGGTGGTTCCTGATCCCCTGGCTAATGCCGTCCCCCATGACACCACTCCACCTCCCCTAGACATCGAGGGAAGCCCCAACTATGATGTCAGACCCCGACGTAGTGGGGGTCGGCTCCAGCACCTGGTAGACTGGGAGGGGTACGGTCCAGAGCAGCGGTGTTGGGTTCCAGTGGTCGACATTCTAGATCTCAACATCATCTGAAATTTCCACCTTTGCCAAACCAGACCGGTCTGCTCCTCGCCCTCGGGGCCGTCCTCCTCCCCCCTCCAGCGAGGCGGTACGGTCACGTCTACTCGACGTCGCCAGTCTACTAACCACTGGTCCTTGCAATCATCATTACGCACAGCTGTCTCTCCTGATTACTTCCCCTTTATCTAGCACTCCACTGTGTCACCCATCAGGCAGTATTGTTTCTGTGTTCATGTTCAGACGCTACCCTTGTTCTTGTATTGTGTTTTCGTTGATATTAAACTCACCGACTGCACCTGCTTCCTGACTCCCTGTGTCTTCGCAACAGTGGTTGCATTTCTCCAGCCCCATCCCTCAGGTTTTTACCAAAACTGTTGTGGGGGGTACACTTTGTTAATGTTTCAATTAAGGATTTCTGCTTTAAGCAACTACAGTAGTTTCAATTGAAATGATGTGTTCACAAGTGTCTGAAACAATGTGATTTGTTCTTTTTTTTTTACAAGGTTTAACAAACAGTCATATCCCTTGACCTAAAACAAACACACTCACACACACATTGCAGATGCTTTCCTGTGGTACTTCTTGGTGCTTAGAGAGGGGACACTGTACCACTTCTCACCCTGGTGCGCTGGCCAGTGGGGGCGCAGAATTAAAGATGGGGGAGAAGACGGATGGAAGGAGGAGGGAGGGAGAGGGATTATTGGCCTAGTGATCATCACCTGCTGGGAGTATAATTGGTATCGGAGAGAAAACGCTGTTGCTCTCCTGTCAGCTATGATGGGTCCTCCACTCTCTCTCCTTACCCACTTCACTGGGTTGTTTACAGTGAGCCCCACATTCTTTGCAAAAACAATTATAATTCAAGCCCCTTAGGTGCTGCCATAGAGTTACAATAGAAGTGCCCAATCTAGCAGTCATTCTCATGAATCAAGTCGTCAATCTACTGGCAAATCCTTTTAAATCCTTTTCATATGAAGAGAAATAATGAAAAAAAATATAGATAAAATGTATCGGTGCGCATCGGCCATTGGACATAAACTTTACACAAGTTGAACAAGTTGAAAATTGCAAATTCAACAATGAGTGGTTTGGAAGGAATCAGTGGCTAAGCAATCATTAGCCTACTATTCAGAGGAGTGGCTGTGTGGTCCCAAGTCTGGGTTTAAGCGTCACTTTTCCAAGTTTAAATGATAAACATTTAACATGGGCCAAGCTGTCAATCCGGTATGATTTCTGCTGCGCTCACAACAACTGTTAACTCGGAACTGGGAAATCTGACTTCAGTGAGTTCAAGACAATTGGGAACTCGGGAAAAATTAGCTCCGACTGGGAAAATACGCTTTGAACGGTCATCCAACTTGGAATGGTAAATCGGGAACTCGATCCTCTTTCTAGAGCTACGTTCTGAAGATCACTGATGTCATCATGATTCAACCTTGTTTATTCTGAGTTCCCAGTTGTCTTGAAAGCAACATAAATCCAGAGGATTCCAGACTTTCATAACAAAGTTTGATAAATATGCCTCACTATAATAATATGGTCTATTATCTGCTCTTGCTGCGGGTGATTCCCTGATCCACCTCTATGCAGACGACACCATTCTGTATATATCTGGCCCTTCTTTGGACACTGTGTTAACCAACCTCCAAACGAGCTTCAATGCCATACAACACTCCTTCCATGGCCTCCAACTGCTTGAACAGTTGAAGCTACCCGCACCCGCCCGCACGACTATCATCACTACTCTGAACGGTTCTGACCTAGAATACGTGGACAACTACAAATAGCTAGGTGTCTGGCTAGACTGTCAATTCTCCTTCCAGACTCATTTCAAACATTTCCAATCCAAAATCAAATCTAGAATCCGCTTCCTATTTCGCAACAAAGCCTCCTTCACTCACACCGCCAAACTTACCCTAGTAAAACTGACTATCCTACCGATCCTCGACTTCGGCGATGTCATCTACAAAATAGCTTCCAATACTCTACTCAGCAAATTGGATGTAGTCAATCACAGGGCCATCCTTTTTGTTATCAAAGAGCCTTCCACTGCAACTTGTATGCTCTAGTCGGCTGGCCTTCGCTACATATTTGTCGCCAGACCCACTGGCTCAGGTCATCTCTAAGTCTATGCTAGGTAAAGCTCCGCCTTATCTCAGCTCACTGGTCACGATAACAACACCCACCAGTAGCAAGCGCTCCAGCAGGTATATCTCACTGGTCATCCCCAAAGTTAACACCTTTGGTCGCCTTTCCTTCCAGTTCTCTGCTGCCAGTGACTGGAACGAATAGCAAAAATCGCTGAAGCGATTACATTTCCCTCACTAACTTTAAACATCAGCTATCTGAGCAGCTAACCGATCACTGCAGCTGTACATAGTCCATCTGTAAATAGCCCACCCAATCTACCTACTTCATCCTCATATTGTTTTTATTTACTTTGCTGCTCTTTTGCACACCAGTATCACTACTTACAAACCATCATCTGCTCATCTATCACTCCCATGTTAATCTGCTAAATTATAATTACTTTGCTACTATGTCCTATTGCCTTACCTCCTCATGCCATTTGCACACACTGTATATAGACTTTCTTTTTCTATTGTGTTATTCACTGTACACTTGTTTATTCCATGTGTAACTCTGTGCTGTTGTTTCTGTCGCACTGCTCTGTTTTATCTTGGCCAAGTAGCAGTTGTAAATGAGATCTTGTTCTCAACTGGCCTACCTGGTTAAATACATGTATTTTTATTTTTATTTCACCTACTGTTCTGGCTTGGTGGTGCACATGTAGCCTATGACCTGTTTTAGAGAAATGTAATCATCAAATATTGTAACAGCTTTCATTGTCTGCTTATATGCCCACTTTATTTATCCTACATTACTGACTTGGTGTACAGGGAGAACACTGTAATGGGCTATGTTCTAAATTCTGTCGCTGTACATTTCAAAAGTGCTGAACAAATAATTATATTGACTACGTCCGTCCTAGCCCGCTCATTAATGTCTTAATGGAAATTACGGATTGCCCTTATCCGCTTGTCATCCCCTTATGCAATAGTTTGTGCATCTCAATTGGCAGTAGAAGCCACATTTATTTAAGCAAGTCAGCCATGTCAGCTATGTTTTTTTTAAAGGCAATAAATGAGTCTGAATTAACTGTTTCGCTGCCAGACAAGGCTCCGCT
Organism: Oncorhynchus kisutch; assembly: GCF_002021735.2. NCBI lineage: Eukaryota > Metazoa > Chordata > Actinopteri > Salmoniformes > Salmonidae > Oncorhynchus > Oncorhynchus kisutch. Next base: position 30,313,704 of record NC_034189.2, read on the forward strand.
GTTAGCCAGGGTATGGTAAGGTGTTGGGACTGCTGTTGGGACTTTGCTGTTGGGACAGCTTTATGTAGGCCCTAACAGTATGTGGGCACCATTATGTGGGCCCTAACAGTATGTGGGCACCATTTGTCACCGTTATAGTGCAATTAATGTATTGTTTAGTTTTGTTCTGTGTTGTGGCTTTGCTGGCAGGCAACCCCCCAAATTGTTTTTGTTTGCCCCACAAAATGTACATGCTAAAATCGCCACTGGTTTTTTAATGTACATGTCTATCGGCACCTGCACAGTGAGAAGTCAAAGAAAAGGACAAGGTACTCTATATCAATTATACATTTTTTTTAAGGGTATACACTGAGTGTACAAAACATGCTCTTTCCATGACATAGACTGACCAGGTGAATGAAATCAAATTTGATTTGTCACATGCACCGAATACAACAGGTAGACCTTACAGTGAAATGCTTACCTACTAGCCCTTAATAAGAAAAACACGTGTTAATAAAAAAATAGATGAGTAAAAAATAAGAACAAAAGTAACAAAAAAATTCAAGAAAATAAAAAGCTGGGTTTTTCACGCACAACAGTTTCCCGTGTGTATCTAGAATGGTCCACTACCCAAAGGACGTTCTTTGCGTAGTATATCATTGACGGCACTGGAGGGGAAGGCTGCCGTCTTATCGACCTCTCAACCAACCATGTAGTTTGTTTTTCGTAACTTGTTTTGTACATAACGTTGCTGCTACTGTCTCTTATGACCGAAGAGAGCTTCTGGACATCAGAACAGCATTACCCACCTCAAATTGGATGAAGAGTTTTTCTAAAATGAGTCGGACGGGAAGGATATACAAACACATGAACAGGCCATCATCCCCGCCATTTGCTCGTAAAGGAAACAAAGATTTTGCGGAAAGAGATCAGGGTGCCTTGTGAGGATCAGGCAACAAGTGGCTAATCTGCCTTTGCTATCCGTTCTGCTAGCTAACGTTCAATCACTGGAAAATAAATGGGAGAAACTGAAAGCACATATATCCAACCAACGGGACATGAATATCTTTTGTTTCACCGAGTCGTGGCTGAACGATGACATTAATAACATACAGCTGGCGGGTTATACACTCCATCGGCAGGATATGCATATACAGTATGTAAACAAAAGCTGGTGCACAACATCTAAGGAAGTCTCAAGGTTTTGCTCACCTGAGGTAGAGTATCTCATGATAAGTGGAAGACCATACTATCTACCTAGAGAGTTTTCATATGTATTTTTTGTAATTGTCTTACATACAACCACAGACCAATGCTGGCACTAAAACCGCACTCAATGAGCTGTATACCACCATAAGCAAACAGGACAACGCTCATCCAGAGGCGCCACTCCTAGTGGCCGGGGACTTTAATGCAGGGAAACGAAAATCAGTTTCACCTAATTTCTATCAGCATGTTAAATGTGCAACCAGAGAGAAAAAAACTCTAGACCGCCTTTACTCCACACACAGAGATGCGTACAAAGCTCTCCTTCACCCTCCATTTGGCAAATCTGACCATAATTATATCCTCCTGATTCCTGCTTACAAGCTCAAATTAAAGCACTAAGCACCAGTGACTCAGTCTATATGAAAGTTGTCAGATGAAGCAGATGCTAAACTACAGGACTATTTTGCTAGCACAGACTGGAATATGTTCCGGGATTCTTCAGATGGCATTGAGGAGTACACCACATCAGTCAATGGCTTCATTAATAAGTATATCGAGGATGTCGTCCCCACAGTGACTGTACGTACATTCCCTAACCAGAAGCCATGGATTACAGGCAATGTTCGCACTGAGCTAAAGGCTAGAGCTGCCGCTTTCAAGGAGCAGGACTCTAACCCGGAAGCTTACAAGAAATCCCGCTATTCCCTCCGACGAACTATATAACAGGCAAAGCGTCAATACAGGACTAAGATAAAATCGAACTACACATATCTTATGTGGCAGGGCTTGCAAATTATTAGACTACAAAGGGAAGCACAGCCAAGAGCTACCCAGTGACACGAGCCTACTATGCTCACTTCGAGGCAAGAAACATTGAAACATAAGAGAGCATCAGCTGTTCCAGACAACTCTGTGATCACGCTGTCGGCAGCCGATGTGAGGAAGACCTTTTAAACAGGTCAACTTTCACAAGGCCGCAGGGCAAGACGGTTTATCAGGACGTGTACTCCGAGCATGCGCTGATCAACTGGCAAGTGTCTTCACTGACATTTTCAACCTCTCCCTGTCTGAGTCTGTAATACACACATGTTTCAAGCAGACCACCATAGTCCCTGTGCCAAAGAACACTAAAGTAACCTTCCTAAACGACTACCGACCCGTAACGCTAACATCTGTAGCCATGAAATGCTTTGAAAGGTTGGTCATCGCTCACATCAACACCATTATCCCAGAAACTCTAGACCCACTCCAATTTGCATACCGGACCAACAGATCCACAGATGATGAAATCTCTATTGCACTCTACACTGCCCTTTCACACCTGGACAAAAGGAACACCTATGTGAGAACGCTACTCATTGACTACATCTCAGCGTTCAACACCATAGTGCCCTCAAAGCTCATCACTAAGCTAAGGACCCTGGAACTAAATGCCTCCCTCTGCAACTGGATCCTAGACTTCCTGATGGGCCGCCCCCAGGTGGTAAGGGTAGGTAACAACACATCTGCCACTCTGATCCTCAACACAGGGCACCTTATAGGTGCATGCTCAGTCCCCTCCGGTACTCCCTGTTCACTCATGACTGCACAGCCAGGCAAGACTCCAACACCATCATTAAGTTTGCCGATGACACAACAGTGGTAGGCCTGATAACCGACAACGATGAGACAGCCTATAGGGAGGAGGTCAGAGACCTGGCCGTGTGGTGCAAAGACAACAACCTCTCCCTCAACGTAATCAAGACAAAGGACTACAGGAAAAGGAGGACCGAGCACACACCCATTCTCATCGACTGGCCTGTAGTGGAGCAGGTTGATTTGATTTGATCTAGCCAACTTGACACAAATGTGGGAAGTATTAGAGTCAACATAGGCCAGCAACCCTGTGGAACGCTTTTAACACCTTGAGGTCCAGGGCGTGCAACGCAATAGTAGGAAGTTGTTCCTAATGTTTTGTCCACTCAGTGTACATGTATATGTAGATATTCAGCCTCTTTCTACACATCCTGCAGCTGTCATGACAGCACTACAACATTACAGACCATTTATTTTGAGCATGCTAAATGCTCCGCTAGTATGTGTACATTGAGATACAAAAAGACACGAGAGACACTTCTCCAGACGCCACCAGTCTCTCACTGATTGTGCCTTTTAAAGGGGCAGAATATAACTGTCACTTTGATTGCCTCCAGTAACATTTATCATTGAGTTAATTTGAAGCACGGATCACCATAGAAACTCATAGCCATTAGCAGTGATGGGAAGCCTGGAGGTTTTTGCAGGTGCTGTTGTCGTTACTGTGTTGTGTTCCACCTTACATGGGGGACATAGAGTTGAAGTCGGAAGTTTACATACACCTTAGCCAAATACATTTAAACTCAGTTTTTCACAATTCCTGACATTTAATCCTAGTTAAAAAAAAATCCCTGTTTTAAGTCAGTTAGGATCACCACTTTATTTTAAGAATGTGAAATGTCAGAATAATAGTAGAGAGAATTATTTAGTTCAGCTTTTATTTCTTTCATCACATTCCCAGTGGGTCAGACGTTTACACACACTCAATTAGTATTTGGTAGCATTGCCTTTAAAATGTTTAACTTGGGTCAAACGCTTCAGGTAAGCCTTCCACAAGCTTCCCACAATAAGTTGGGTGAATTTTGGCCTACTCCTCCTGACAGAGCTGGTGTAAGTCAGGATTGTAGGCCTCCTTACTCACACATGCTTTTTCAGTTCTGCCCACAAATCTTCTATAGGATTGAGGTCAGGGCTTTGTGATGGCCACTCCTTGACTTTGTTGTCCTGAAGCCATTTTGCCACAACTTTGGAAGTATGCTTGTGGTCATTGTCCATTTGGAAGACTCATTTGCGACCAAGCTTTAACTTCCTGATTATCCACATAATTGTCCTCCCTCATGATGCCATCTATTTTGTGAAGTGCACCAGTCCCTCCTGCTGCAAAGCACCCCCACAACATGATGCTGCCACCCCCGTGCTTCACGGTTGGCATGTTGTTCTTCGGCTTGCAAGCTTCCCCCTTTTTCCTCCAAACATAACGATGGTCATTATGGCCAAACAATTGTAATTTTGTTTCATCAGACCAGAGGACATTTCTCCAAAAAGTACGATCTTTGTCCCCATGTGCAGTTGCAAACCGTAGTCTGGCTTTTTTAATGCAGGTTTTGGAGCAGTGGCTTCTTCCTTGCTGAGCGGCCTTTCAGGTTATGTCGATATATGACTCGTTTTACTGTGGATATAGATACTGTTGTACTTGTTTCCTCCAGCATCTTCACAAGGTCCTGTTGTTCTGGGATTGATTTGCACTTTTCGCACCAAAGTACTATCATATCTAGGGGACAGAACGCATCTCCTTCCTGAGCGGTATGACAGCTGCGTGGTCCCATGGTGTTTATACTTGCGTACTATTGTTTGTACAGATGAACGTGGTAACTTCAGGCGTTTGGAAATTCTAAGGATGAACCAGACTTGTGGAGGTCAACCATTTTTTTCTGAGGTCTATGGCTGATTTCTTTTGATTTTCCCATGATGTCAGGAAAAAAGGGCCACTGAGTTTGAAGGAAGGCCTTGAAATACATCCACAGGTACACCTCCAATTGACTCAAATGATGTCAATTTGCCTATCAGAAGCTTCTAACGCCATGACATCATTTTCTGGAATTTCCCAAGCTGTTTAAAGGCACAGTCAACTTAGTTTATGTAAACTTCTGACCCACTGGAATTGTGATTAAGTGAAATAATCTGTCTGTAAACAACCGTTGGAAAAATGACTTGTGTCATGCACAAAGTAGATGTCCTAACCGACTTGCCAAAACTATAGTTTGTAAGCAAGAACGTTGTGGAGTGGTTGAAAAACAAGTCTTAATGACTCCAACCTAAGTGTATGTAAACTTCCGACTTCAACTGTAATTGTTGTGTCACAGACAATTTCAACAGTTGTGTGGCTGTGATTGTGTGCTTGGGGAGAGCGGGAATTGGAAAGAGAGAGAGAGAGAGAATCGGGAGGCAAGAGAGGGAGAGAGAGATGAGAGAGAGAGAGCAAGTGGAGCAAGGGAGAGTCAAATGGAGGAAGAGTCAGAGGGAGAGATGAAAGGACAAAAGAAAGGGGATAGAGATGCACTCTAGAAAGATGGAGGGAATATGGAGAAGAGAGAGATAGAGGGGTAGAGAGAGAGATTGCGTTGATGGACCTGCATGGTCCTTGAGGGAGGCACTTCACCCCGTTGTGTACAGCCTGAGTCATAGCAGTGTGACGAGGACAGACAGAATCACACTGACATACAGGGCCATCTAATGTAGAGCAATGAATAAAAAACACAGAGGAGAGGAAGACGGGAGGAAGAGGGGAGAGAGGAGAGAAAGGTTATGCTTAAGATTGACACAAAGAGCGGTGTGAGTCACTCAGTAAAAACACTCATCACACACTTTGTCCCCTCAGTCACTTTCCTCTCAGACTGATCCCCCCCCCCCCACCCTTTCCCCCACACATACCATGTCACACTGTCCAAAACAAGCACCTCAATGTACTATAATGTTCCTACTCGCTAAATGTCCCAATAAACATTCACAACAGAATGCCAGAAACTCTTTGGTTTTGCCTCCCCGGGGGATTTGGTTTGCTTAACAAACATTACAGGAACTGCTGCGACTCTGAGGATTAGCCTAATGTGCTGCGGTTTTGAGCAAAGTGATATGCTGCATTAATTGTCACCTAAATTTAACACACCGCTAGTTTATCTCCAAATCTGCCTCGCTCTCCGTCGCATTAAATTAATCAAAGATAAAAAGAGACACGTTTTTTTTGTTTTGTTTTCCTCGTGTGAACATTTTCAAACGCGTTAAAGCGCTAACCAAACATTTACTTCGGGTGTTTGGTTAACAAACAAAGTGTGTTTGATGGTGTTGGCGAACGCCATGTTTCATCTGTGAGGTAATTTATTAGCAAATTAGCAATGACTAAAGCACATGCTTCTGTAGGCTGTGATTAGCGCCTCTGTAAACGCTGATGAAATGTATCATTTTTCTCAAGGACGCCGAGAAGCTGTTGTCCTTCTCGTTTCATGTCAAACCAACATACAGTACTTAAGGACAACATACACACAAGTCTGTTGTAATGTACTGCACAGGACAACACCAGCGTAAGCATGCACTGAATCCCTCTCTAGCTACAGCACAGTACAGGAACATATTTCCTGGTTAGTGGGCCATTGGTTGCACTACATTACCCATGTACCCCGAGGACATGATAAAAGAGGACATGATAAAACTTGTATGGAACTCTTTAGGTCTACAGAATGGTGGACTGTTGGACTGCTCTTGAACAACTAACCCCAAACCCCAGGCCTTATAAGTCAACAACAAGTGGGGGAAGATGATTTTACACAATCCGACCCAACTCCCATGCCATTATCAGAGTAACCATAGCCCATATTCCCACTCTCCTCCATTGTCCCATTTGTGTATTATGAAAATGTGAGGGACTGATCTTGATGGATTATGTTGGAGTCCTTCCATTTTCATAAGAAAGACAGCGCACGGTAATAAGACAGACAGCGCACGGCAATACACACTCACAGTTCAGTGTTTTAACATGTTGTAGCTTTTGCTGACTTAGATCATTATGGCTCAGAGCAGAGATGGTATACCGTACAAGATGTTTTACCATCCAAAATATTAGATGCTGATACAAAGACTGCATGCCGCGGAAATGTGTGCGTTTGTTATATTTCAGCTTTGGACTGTAAGAAGATAATTGTCTTACCTGATATTGTGGGGCAGCACAGGAGCAGGGTGGGCAAGACATGGGAAAAAAAGAAAGCCAAAACAATTAGTTAACAAATCAGCCATTTAGAAAATTAACCATATGTTCAATTCAAAGGGAAAGCAAATAACATCAGGCCAGTTAAAAGGGTGAATCAACACGGCAACTCTGCAGATTAGCATAAATGAACACCCTCAAATCCTTGATCCAGAAACCTTCGCTTAGCTCAATTGAGCCCTACATCTTATGTCTGATGTCAAAAGGAAATGATGACCATTTAGGAAACGGGCAATGGAGCGTCACGCAAGGCATCACACTTCGTTACATAGGGCTACATTACTACAAAGTACCCAATGTCCTTCAGAGCAATGAGAATTGAGGAACCCAATGGCCTTGATGAGCTCGTTGTTTAATATCCTACAGCGCCTCCAGAAAGTATTCATACCCCTGGACTTATTACACATTTGCTGTGTTACAGCCTGAATTCAAAACGGATTTTATAGATTTGTTTTCTCTCACCCATCTACACACAATACCCAATAACAAAGTGAAGTTTTTTTTAACATTTTGGCAAACGTAATTAAAGACAGCAATTTTCAAGTCTTGCCATAGATTTTCAAGCCAATTTGAAGTCAAAACTGTAATTAGGCCACTAAGGAACATTCAATGTCATCTTGGTAAGCAACTCCAGTATATATTTGGCCATGTATTTTAGGCTATTGTCCTGCTGAAAGGTGAATTTGTCTCCTACTGTCTATTGGAAAACAAACGGAAACAGGTTTTCCATAGGATTTTGGGTGTGCTTAGCTCTATTCTATTTATTTTTATCCTAAAAAACTCCTTAGTCCTTGAAGATGACAAACATACCTATAACATGATGCAGTCACCACCATGCTTGAAAATATAAAGAGTGGTACTCAGTGATGTGTTGTGTTGGATTTGCCCAAAACATAACGTATTTTATTCAGGACATAAAGTTCATTTCTTTGCCACAATTTCTGCAGTTTTGCATTAGTGCCTTATTGCAGACAGGATGCTTGTTTTGGAAAATTTACATTCTGTTCAGGCTTCATTCTTTTTCAATCTGTCATTTAGGAGTAACTACAATGTTGTTGATCAGTCCTCAGTTTTCTATCACAGTCATTAAACGATGTAACTGTTTTTAAAGTCAACACTGGCCTCATGGGGAAATCCCTGAGCGGTTTCCTTCCTCTCCGGCAACTGAGTTAGGAAGGACACCTGTATCTTTGTAGTGACTGGGTGTATTGATACACCATCCAAAGTGTAATTAATAATAACTTCACCATGCTCAAAGGGATATTCAATGTCTGTTTTTTTTATTTGTACCATTCTACCAATAAGTGTCATAATAAATTAAAAATGTTATTAGGGGGTAGATCAGCTTTAATATTGCAGATAGATTGTGGTTTCCATCAATATAATTGACTGCGCCATTTCCAATCCTCCATAAATGTTTTTGTAAATATATATAGTACCAGTGAAAAGTTTGGACACACCTAACCATTCATGGATATTTCTTTATTTTTACTAGTTTCTATGTTGTAGAATAATAGTGAAGACATCAAAATTATGAAATAACACATTTGGAATCATGTAGTAACCAAAACAAGTGTTAAACAAATCAAAATATATTTTATATTTGAGATTCTTCAAAGTAGCCACCTTGATGACAGCTTTGCACACTCTTGGAATTCTCTCAACCAGTTTAACCTGGAATGCTTTTCCAACAGACTTGAAGGAGTTCCCATATATGCTGAGCACTTGTTGGTTGCTTTTACTTCACCCTGAAGTCCAACTCATCCCAAACCATCTCAATTGGGTTGAGGTCGGGTGACTGTGGAGGCCAGGTCATCTGATGCAGCACTCCATCACTCTCCTTCTTGGTCAAATAGCCCTAAAACAGCCTGGAGGTGTGTTGGGTCATTGTCTTGTTTGTTTTAAAACAAATGATTGTCCCACTAAGCGCAAACCAGATGGGATGGCGTACATCGAAAATCTCTTCCCAACTATTTTGCAATCTACAGTGGGGAGAACAAGTATTTGATACACTGTAGATTTTGCATGTTTTCCGACTTACAAAGCATGTAGAGGTCTGTAATTTGTATCATAGGTACACTTCAACTGTGAGAGATGGAATCTAAAACAAAAATCCAGAAAATCACATTGTATGATTTTTCAGTAATTAATTTGCAAAATCGGCAAGTGTGTCAAATACTTGTTCTCCCCACTGTATGTTAAAGCATGTATATATGTATACGGCACAGCTGTCCATTTTTTGGTCCTTTAATGAAACTGGTATAATTTTTTAATTATCACCATTTTCTTTAGCCAATTTTAGTCTTTAATTAATACAGTGACGACAGACAAGTTCCTTACTTTCTCCCCTTCCACTTGCCTCTTGCATACTAATATGCTAGAGAACCAGTTCGGATTTAAGTATAACTTTTGACGAATTAAGCCTTTAGAGAGAGGTCTAATGCTTTAATATTTAAAATGTTCTGCCCTCTGAATTCATGTTCATGATATAAATAGACCCGTTTAATTTTGTCTGGCTTGCAATTCCAAATAAAGTGGATATTTTTTGCTCATATAAATGAATAAACAAGTTGCTAGGTGTAGGCAAGGAAGGCCATAAGCAAATAGGTAAACTGGGATATGACTAAAGAGTAGAATAGATAGATTTTTCTACAAATATTGTCCTTTCCACGGTAGAAAGATCTGAACTATTTTTGCTAGCTTTCTATTAAAATGTATTGTAGTGATATAATTTCTTTATATCGAGATATGAATACAGAGTATGTCCATTTCACCGTCAGACCAGTATATTGGTACGTGATAATGTAAAAGTTGTATTTTTTGGTGTTCCAATACAATGCCTTGCAAAAGTATTCACCCATCTTCGCAGTTTTTGGATTTCATGTCATGGACATGTCATGGACAAAATAGTCCAAATTGGTGAAGTGAAATGAAAAAAATGACTTGTTTAAAAAAAAACTAAAAAACAAAAGAGTGGTGCGTGCATATGTATTCACCCCCTTTGCTATGAAGCCCCTAAATGAGATCTGGTGCAACCAATTGCCTTCAGAAGTCACATAAATAGTTAAATAAAGTCCACCTGTGTGAAATTTAAGTGTCAAATTATCTGTCACATGATCTCAGTATATATACGAAGGTTCTGAAAGGCCCCAGGGTCTGCAACACCACTAAGCAAGGGGCACCACCAAGCAAGCTGCACCATGAAGACCAAGGAGCTCTCCAAACAGGTCAGGGACAAAGTTGTGGAGAAGTACAGATCGTCCAGCGCCGAGGCGCTGGACAAGCTGGCTGGGAGTAAACTCGAACCGGCTGAGGCATAGGAGCCAGACGATCCGGCTGGGGCATGAAAGCCTGTCAATCCCGCTGAGGCGTGGGAGCCTGATGATCCGGAGGAGGCGTAGCAGCCTGACGAGCCGGCAGGGTGTAAAAACCTGACAATCCGGCTGAGGCCCAACGTGGGATGGGCACCTTCCGATCCAACCAGGGCAAGAACCTCTCGAGTCAGCTAGGGAGTGACAGCCCGACGAGCTGGCTTACGCACCCCCGGTTCCATCAGAGGTGGACCCCGGACCTTGACGTCACCATTAACCGGAACGCCAGCACTCCACAATGCTTTGTATGATGGCTTCAGCATTCAATAATGACCGATGCTGGAGATGAGAAGCAGGTACGGGGAGTCAACATTTATTCAGGAACAGACATGTAACAAAACAGAAACAGCGTCAGCACACGGGTAAACAACGACAAATGACATTTTAATGCTGAAGCAGGGAACGGAGTGGGGATCCAGACAGATATAGGGGAGGTAATGACAGAGGTGATTGAGTCCAGGTGAGTCCAATAATCGCTGATGCGTGTGACGGGGGAAAGGCAGGTGTGGGTAATGATGGTGGCAGGAGTGCATAATGATGGGAGCCTGGCGCTTGGGTGAGCTGGAGCAGGCGGGACAGTGCCATTCTTTGTGTTGCATTGAAAAATCTCCCTGGTCTTTGTGGTTGAATCTGTGTTTTCACTGCTCGACCGAGGGACCGTTACAGATAATTGTATGTGTGGGGTACAGAGAGGAGGTTGTCATTCAAAAATAATGTTAAACATTATTATTGCCACAGAGTGAGTCCATGCCACTTATTATGTGACTTGTTAATTAAGCAATTTTGACTTATTGACTTTTAATTTCTAATTAATTTCTAATAATTCCACATTATGGGGTATTGTGTGTAGGCCAGTGACACAAAAATCTAAATTTAACTCATTTTAAATTGAGGCTGTAACACAAGAAATTGTGGAAAAAGTAAAAGAGTGTGAATACATCTGAAGGCACTGTAAATGAGGTGGGCAGCAAGGGGGTTATGTATCAGATGAGGTGATTCCCCCCTACCCCTTTGCTGCAGGAGGGATTGTTGCACTTCAGAAAATAGATGGCATCATGAGGGAGGAACATTATGTGGATAGATTGAAGCAACATCTCAAGACATCAGTCAGGAAGTTAAAGCTTGGTCGCAAACGGGTCTTCCAAATGGACAATGACCTCAAGCATACTTCCAGTTGTGGCAAAATGGCTTAAGGACAACGAAGTCAAGGTATTGGAGAAAAAAGCCCTGACCTCAATCCTATAGAACATTTGTGGGCAGAACTGAAGAAGCGTGTGCGAGCAAATAAAAGCTGTAATAAATAATTCTCTCTACTATTATTCTGACATTTCACATTCTTAAAATAAAGTGGTGATCCTAACTGACCTAAGAAGGGGACTTTTTACTAGGATTAAATGTCAGGAATGGTGAAAAACTGAGTTTAAATGTATTTGGCTAAGGTGTATTTAAACATCCTACTTCAACTGTACGTCCAATTCTTTATTGTTATTACCATAGGTGAAGAAAGCCTTTATATTCAGCAGGATCCTCCTACATTGACAGATAAGGGCTTCTCAGGTCAGTCACAGAGCCATGCGATGTGAGACCACGAAGAGAGAGTATCATTCACCTGACGGGTATTTATCACTGTAAGTGTCCTGTGTAGATAACAACGAATGGGCGATGAGACACAAGGCGCATGAATCACCTAGATGATGCTACCTCTCTCTCTCTCTACATCTCTCGCTTCTCTCTCTCTCTCTTGCCTTCTCCATCTAGCTCTCGCTTGCGCGCGCACACACACACACACAAACACCCACGCACACTCAGTGAGATGGATCTATTTTTTATCTGGACTGGTTTCTGTTAAGCTTTGGCTGTTTTTCTGACATCTCGTTGCTTGGGCGTGTTTGTGAAATAGGGAGATGAGATGACGGAATAAATCCCTGAAGAGGAGGAGTGTATCAAATGAGAAACAGAAAGGAGGGCAGGCAGAGAAAGACATGTTTTCAGAGAAGGGTCTCAGACTGCAGGGGAATGGAGAAATGGGATTTACTGCCATCTCTTATACAACTAATGACAACGAATTCAAGCTACAACATGGATAGGAATACAGGTGATCTATGAATGTGAATATGAACTACAATCCCCATGACGCACCAGTGGCTGAGATCATCCATATGGGACTGAGGTGCAGGTATGTCCCTTTGGATCCATGTTTACCATTCTTAGGCCAAAGAATGCAGCACTTTCTCAGAGGTTGAAATGCTGGTTATTTCTCTCTGTTTACACTTAGACAGTGAACACAAGGCACAGGCTTTTAATGTCCTCCAAAGATATATTGAGACAACACAAAGATAGCTTGAGACAACACAAAGATAGCTTGAGACAACACAAAGATAGCTTGAGACAACACAAAGATAGGTTGAGACAACACAAAGATAGGTTGAGACAACACAACGATTGAGAGAATTGATGACGTCTAAAAAACTAAATATCCCTCAGAAGGGAAACGATAGACGATGGAAAGGAAAAAGTTTGCATTTGGCAGGGACCTTGAATTCATACAACCAAAGGGTTAGGGTTAAACCCCCTCTCATTACATCTGTCACACACACAGGCACATAGGTATGTACTGGACACGTGCACATTTCTACACCCCCCCCCCAAACACACAATCACATTCATATCAAAAAGGCTGTTCTAAACACCTTCCTTTGTCGACCTCAACCTCACCTGAGCACAACAACGTTCGACCAACGCTTTTTTTTGCTTGTTGTTGACATCATTATTTAGGGTATTCACAGAAAAATACCATCACCCCTGGGCTGGCTGATCTAGACGAAGAGGATTGGCTGGGCCACATGGAAGCAGATTAAACAGCGTTTGGCCCGGGTGTAACTCTCACTGGAAAGGTTCACGCAGGGTTCACCGCCAGCTGCCGCCCTCCCTCTGTCTCCCTCCATCTCTCCCCAACAAGTAATGTAATGTACTGAAATATTCAACAAAACACATCAGCCACTTGCCCTCAAAAATCCTGTAACACGGAGCCTGGTGCTCTTTTGTCCCCTCCCTCCCTCTTCCTCCCTCTTTTTCTCCCAACACTTTCAATATCTATCACGCACTGGTACTTTTCCATAAAGGAGGGGTATGGTGAGGAGGGGTATTTGTTTATCCAGTTTTCAACTTGTCAAATGCTGTAAGGAATTGTGAGGAATTTATTGCAGAATCTTTTGATTTGTATAGAGCTACGTTATGAACTGGAACGGCATAGACCTTCTACTGACAAACCAAGTTCTCTAACCCTTCCAATACTCTGTAGTTGACCTTTCAGACAGCACTAAGAAATGGGCCTCTCACTGGGAAGTAAAGAAATGTAGAACCACAGAGATGAGTAAGACGACTCCTTTCACGAGCTGAAGAAAACTGAGAAGGTACGGCTTCAACCACTTTCCCCAAATGCCATGGTTACAGAGGCTCTTCTAAAATGTGTGAGAACCACATTACACCCCATCACAACATGTGGTCGGGGAGCACACAGGCATGGAGAATGTGTGTACACAACAAATAAGCCATTCATCTTTAACCTGGCAGGCATGGGAGCCTATAAATTGCTCTTATATGGGGTACGTTCAAGCGGCGCCAACCGATTTGAACTGTCAACTCTCTAACTTGTAAACAGGCGCTAACCTATAGTGTGTGTGTGTGTGTGTGTGTGTGTGTGTGTCTGTCTGTGTTTGTTGTGAAAAACGTTCACAGGAGCCAGAGGTGACCCTTTTTTGGTACTCTGGTCTTTGAAGGATGGAAATGGGGACCAGAGAGAGAGAGAGAGAGAGAGAGAGAGACGGACAGAAAAACAACAAAAGGGCATTCCTTTTCAGCAAGCTCATCTCTCTGTCGCCAATTAGAGAGAAAACGCCATGCAGGCCAATCAAACAATACAGTTGTTTAAAGTCTGGTTATCACACTGTAAAGAGAAGTGATGAGAGGTACTGATCCTAGGCACGGACCATCAACTGGCAAGTGACCATTAGTGTCTAAAATACCCTTCAAAAGGTAAATGTGTGCCTGACGCTATAAAGATTGTGGAAAATAATATAAAATAAAAATAAGAACGGTAGGCTCAAATTGACAAGTAATCTCTTAGGTTCACACTGTAATTTGAGTTGACAAATGAGAATCTAGTAAGAAGTTGATTTGGCTCACGCAGAATTAGACGTACAGTCACGCGTGCACACATTTTACATATGGGTGGGCCTGGGAATCGAACCTCCTATCCTGGCGTTGCAAGCTCCATGATCTACTGAGGACCAATGTGTAGTGATGCAGTTGTTATAGCCACCTGCTCAGGTTGAGCCAATGGTTAAGCCTACTGCGAGGAGAAGAGGGTGGACAGCAATGTTCTGTAATGGTGAGGGTAGCATGGTTGGGATGATTGTGGCATTTTGGTTTCATATTCACTATGGAAGCCAAATTAGACGATTTGTTGAAGAAAAAAACTATGTTAGCCCATTTGTGTTCAAGGCATGCACGTTGAATCTGAAAACCGTTTAATATGCTTATCTAATTGAGGCTATAATTAGACCATAAAGAACATTATCTTGCTCAAAACAAAGCAACAACCACAAGGTGAATTAATCACGTTGCTAATGCTTTCACTGACACACTGTTGATTTAAGAGCCGTGGCTTAATTTCAGTGACCTGTCTCTGTATCTGATTACTAGGAGTGTGTAGGCATACGATGGTGGATGGCTGACGATTCAGCCCCAACTTCTTTTCCTCCTTGTGATTTGCTTACTCCCTGTTAGAATTGTTCTACGCTTGGGCTTGTCTTTCTCGAACCATCAATCAAGAGTGGAATATTGTTGGCTTTCCATTGTAATTGTTGGCGTTATTGTGGAACACTTCAGGTGTGTTTTTTTCCCGTTGCTATTAAACGCAGCTTGGCTTGGCTATTGGCATCTCAGTAAATGGAGCCTGTGTTTTTGTGTGTAGAGACTTCTGAATGTCCCTTATGAAAGTGCCTCTACAATTAAATCGTGCTCAGCGGCTACCTTTCTTTCCTTCAGGTTAAACAAGAGGGCGAGAAAGAATGGCGTTTGTGGATCAAAGGAAAGTGTAAGAAAGCTCGTGCTGAGAGAGTGTCCTGTTGTTAGCAGAGTAAGTTAGTTCAAAGTTCCCTAAAGTTGGAGAGAGAGAGAGAGAGAGAGAGAGAGAGAGAGAGAGAGAGAGAGAGAGAGAGAGAGAGAATGAGCTCCCGTCTTCCTCCATATTGGATCAAATAATGCCAGTTTCACTACCAAAAACCTAAATGAGACAGGCCTTATGGAACTTGTTAGAGCCTGTTGACTGATAGTCCCATCTTCATTACAAAATTTTAATTCCACTTGGAATTTGTTATACGAGGGAATCCGGGAAGTTTAAAGAGGATTTAGAAGGCAAAAATAAAAGCCAATGGAGCCATTTATTTTCTCACCACAAATAAAATACCTTTGTCCATGTGTTCATACTTCCCCCAAATGTGCTATTGATGCAGGTTGTGGAAATGAGTTGGAGGGAGTTGTTAGCTAACGACTGTAATCATCATTATGATGTCATAAGTGAATATTTGAGTGTGAGATAATACACACCGGGTGTTGATGACTCCGCTCAACACTGCCGCAGTATGAATCTGTCTCCTTCAACTGAACAAGCTGCATTTGAGCTCATTTCATTGACTCAAACTCTAGTGCTCACAGGTAAAACAGTCGCCCAACATAGTCTGAAGAAACATACTGGTTGGGATCCCGTTATAAATTGAGAGACAAACTGGCAGTAAGATTGACTTGTAGACAGGCAGTCAGGTGGATGAATGTGTCAAATCAACTGATGATTACTAATACTGGTGAGGTAATCAGTTAGAGACACATTCAGACCAACATGCACCTGCATCCCAAAGTAATAACTGAGTTTTCACACGTGCGTACGTACGCACACACACACAAACATACACACAGTCAGCAATAGTGGGAAAGACCTCCCTCACTCACTCCCTCCCTCCCTCCACGGCTCTCTGCATCACTCCACCCCTCCCTCGTTCAGAGGCAAACGCTCTTTGTCTCCTCTCTGCTTGTTGTGATACTCACATCCCAGCTTAACTGGCAACACACACACACACAGCACAAATATTTACAAAGGCCTGTTCCCCCTCTCCGCCCCCATGGGTTTGAGTGACAGCCTCTTCACAGTCACTGACAACCACTGAGCGGCGAAACACACACAGCGCCTGCCTGATTAACATTTGCTCCTAGAGCTGTTGAGAGAGCTGAGACACACACACACACACACACACACACACACACACACACACACACACACACACACACACACACACACACACACACACACACACACACACACACACACACACACACACACACACACTCTCTTCAGGTTCCCTTCTCTTTTTTAAATGAACCATGTTGTAAAAGGCTAACAAAGCATGCATCCCATGTTAGTAATGTTTCATTCCAAGCATCCCTATTCAAACTCTATGTAGTGTAACACCACAACATGCAAAAAGACAGTAGACAGACGGGTTGTGTCTGAGAACACCCATGTCTTCACACCCCTCCCCACCCAGTCTCTGAAGTGTCCCCTGCCAGTGCTGTGTACATATCTCTGCCCTGACCTATCTTGAGCCCCTGGTGGTGTAGTGTAAAAACATGTAGTGCTGTCCCTGTCAGTGTGTATTAGAGGGACCCAGGGCGGGTCAGGTTGAGTTTTTGGGGACAGAAAGGGGGTGTCTGTGTGGCCTGGTTGGCCCTTTCTGAAGGCTTACATGTATTATTCAACTCTTGCTGCCTTGCAGTGCCTTGCTGTGCCAGGCTTGGTGGCTGTCTGTGTAGGGATGGAAGAATTGTGTGTGTGTGAGTTCATGTGTGTAAGTGTGTGTGTGTGTGTCTCCGGTCTTGCGTGCATGCGAGTTTGGTGGATGTCTTTCGTGCAGCTCTCTGGTGAGCTGGGGTTAGATGGGGTAAGGCAGGGAGGGGAAAAGATCTTCACTGGACACGCAATAGATACTGGTGTGTGTGTGTGTGTGTGTGTTTGTTTGGATATAGCAAGTGTGTGAGTGGTTCTTGCTCTCCAGTCTCCACACGTTTGGCCTCGGGCCTGATGAAACATTCAGAGGGGGGTGGATGTTGTTTTGGGAGGGGAGCGACTCGGTCCTCACCCTCATGGCTGGGTCTGGAGCTGGGGGAAAGGGGTCAAGGATGGGGTCATGGCCAAGGCTAGCATTGTGATGGACCCATGCAGGACTAGGGTAATTGGGAACCACTGACCTTTTCACAGAGAGAAAATATTGTCTATAAAACAGTACAGTGACAGTAGTTCTGGACTGGAGCTACCACAGTGAGCTGCAATGAGTTATGTACATCTATAAAACAGTACAGTGACAGTAGTACCACAGTGAGCTGCAATGAGTTATGTACATCTATAAAACAGTACAGTGACAGTAGTACCACAGTGAGCTGCAATGAGTTATGTACATCTATAAAACAGTACAGTGACAGTAGTACCACAGTGAGCTGCAATGAGTTATGTACATCTATAAAACAGTACAGTGACAGTAGTACCACAGTGAGCTGCAATGAGTTATGTACATCTATAAAACAGTACAGTGACAGTAGTACCACAGTGAGCTGCAATGAGTTATGTACATCTATAAAACAGTACAGTGACAGTAGTTCCACAGTGAGCTGCAATGAGTTATTCCTTTCACAGTGAACAGACTATTTAATTAAGTCAATAAAAAAACGAAATAAGGAGCAGATATCTGTTTATAGTGGATTCATGTTTCACATTTAACAAGCAAATATCCCTCTAATCGGTGTCTCCCCACCTCCTTGCTCTTTCTCTGTCTATTCCCCCTCTCTTTCCTCTATTTCTCCCTCTCCATCTTTCCCCCTCTCTCCATGGTCATATTTGCCCTATTTATGAGATGCTTGACAGAGGCAAGACAAACCTAGGATTGATTCGGTCAAGTTTGTCTGAAAAAACACACCTCGACTCACAGTCTTCACTGCTACTCCTTGGCCCCATATACATTTCTCTTGCCACATGGACTTGTTGTGGCCAGTGAGAACAATTGCAAATTCAACCCTTCGCATCTATGAAAACGCGATCCTGGGCTCGCCACATCAATCTAGAATAAAAACCCTCCTGTCATTTGTAATTCCTTTTTTCGAACTAGTCATTACAAGCACTTAGCTGACAATTCACCTTACTAATATAGAGAAGTGGTATGAATATATATTTTTTGTATTTAAGTATTGTGTTTTTTGTCTCCCATTGTTGTTTATGACGTAGGGAGACCAATACAGCTGAAGTGCGGTGGATTTGAATAAGGCTAATGCGGCCATATTGTAATGCATTTTCAAAAAGATAGGAGTTAGATGCAAGGGAACTGCCTTTTCCGCTTGGTGAGTTAACTATTAACCGGGAGGCAGAGACAAAGCACATTCTATTGTTGATTTATTTATTTCACCAGGCAAGTCAGTTAACTTCATACGGCTGCATTTGCTGGATTTAAAGGGATATGAACCCGATTCCTTTTCCTATCGCTTCCTCAAGGTGTCAACAGTCTTCAGACATAGTTTCAGGCTTTTATTTTGAAAAATGAGCCAGAACGATAACATCGCGTCAAGTGGTCACATGAGTTTTGCTCCCGCAACAGAGTTTGGACAGCTATTGCTTTTCCCTCTCCTACTGTGAAAGACATTTGCGGTTGATATATTATCGATTCTATATTTTAAAAACAACCTGAAGATTATTTATTAAAAATGTTTGACATGTTTCTGTGGACATAATGGAAACTATTTGGAATTTTCGTCTGCGTTCTCGTGACCGCTCTTTCCTGTGGATTTCTGAACATAACGCGACAAACAAATGGAGGTATTTATAAAAATCATCTTTATGGAACAAACGGAACATTTGTTGTGTAACTGGGAGTCTCGTGAGTGAAAACATCCGAACATCATCAAAGGTAAACGATTAATTTGATTGCTTTTCAGATTTTCGTGACCGAGCTACTTGATGCTAAGCGTACTTAATGTTTTATCGTGCGATCGATAAACTTACACAAACGCTTTCCCTGTAAAACATCATTTCACGACAGGTGGATTAACAAAAGGCTAAGCTTTGTTTTCCTATATTGCACTGATTTCATGAATATAAATATTTATAGTAATATTTATTGCATGTAGCGCTATGCTATTCAGCGGTTGTTGATGGGACTTATCCCGATAGGGGGATTGCAGCCATAACTGTTTTTAAGAACAAATTCTTATTATCAATGATGGCCTAGGAACAGTGGGTTAAACTGCCTTGTTCAGGGGCATAATTTACTCCTTCGGAAAACTTGAAGAGAGAGTAAAGAGAGAGATGAGGGGTAGGGAGAGAGACACGTTGGCATAAACAGAGAGATGAAATGGAGAGATTGATTAGGAAAGTTGCAGTACAACCAATTCCAATAACTTTTCATCTTCGAGAAGATGTATGCCTAGGAGATGTGTATCTTGGCAGATCATTCATTGGTTTCAAGGCCCATCCATCAAACTGTTGGGCCGGGATGATTGGCTAGCCACTGTGCTAAGGAGACTGAAAATACATTTGGTGTCGGGATCCCAATCGCCTTTGATTAAGTGGATGCTGCAGGGAAAGAGGCTACAAGCCATGCACACTCACAACTCACTGGTCTGTTCCTTTTAACAGTCTATCTCCCTTTCTCTCTTTCTCTATTATCTTTCTTTGTCTCTATCTCACCTCATCTTTACCTCTCTTTTCCCCACCAGCTCTCTCAATTCAATTTCAATTTCAAATATATATAAATATATATAAATAAACAAAAAATCTACAGTAAACATTACACTCACAAAAGAATAAAGACGTTTCAAATGTCTCTCTAACTTCAGTTTATTTTCTTCTCTGACAGCAACTTAACCAGTATGACTGACTGACGACAGCCGCCGACAGGCCGAAACTCAGTGTAAACATTTTTAAGGGAATGTCAAAAGCAGAACTAACTATTGAGGAGAGTGTCTGGCTCCTGAGAAGCCCGGCTTTCCCAGCTAGCATGGAGAAGAATCATGACAACCTGTGGCAGAGGTTAAAATACCAATTAGCAGTAGTTAATGATGCCTCATTAGACTCACAGCTCGCTCTCGCTCTCTCTCGCTCTCTCTGTTCCCGCTCTCTCTCTCTCTGTTCCCACTCTCTCTCTCTGTTCCCGCTCTCTCTCTGTTCCCGCTCTCTCTCCGTTCCCGCTCTCTCTCCGTTCCCGCTCTCTCTCCGTTCCCGCTCTCTCTCTGTTCCCGCTCTCTCTCTGTTCCCGCTCTCTCTCTGTTCCCGCTCTCTCTCTGTTCCCGCTCTCTCTCTGTTCCCGCTCTCTCTCTGTTCCCGCTCTCTCTCTGTTCCCGCTCTCTCTCTGTTCCCGCTCTCTCTCTGTTCCCGCTCTCTCTCTGTTCCCGCTCTCTCTCTGTTCCCGCTCTCTTCTCTGTGGCTTTACAGAGGGAAGTAGTAAATGATGGCGGTGGAGAGGTGGCATCTGGCATGATAAGAGATGTGAAGCCTGTGTATGAATCCATCAGTTGCTGTTGAGAAAGCACCAACAAAACAAACAGAGCCAGAGCAAGAGCCGCAGTGATGAGGGAGTGAAAGAGAAAGAGAGATGTGAAAGTATGCCTATATACAGTAGTGACACTGTCTGCTTTCTCATTATCCACACCTGAAAATACAGCCTAAAAGAGTCTAACAGGTAATGCAGTGACTTGTTATTGGCCACTGAAACACAATAAATGCCAAACTCCTATTCTCATTGGACAAAGACATTCAAAAGGGAGCTACAGAGTATGGTTCATAGGGATTCTACGTGAAAGGTTAAGCACCGTTTGAAGAGCCCGTTAACAGTGGGTCAAAAACTCATCACAGAACAGGTGAGATAAATACAAGTCAGAGCCATCATCATCACCGCCCCCGTACGGTGGCCCTACTGGGACATATAGGGCAAGTCGGACCTCGGGCCAATGGGCATGAGAGATCAACATTTAAACATTTTACAGCATGGGCTTGACCTTCTGCGGTGTACATTGCTGCTCAGAGAGTCCTCTACATCATTAAAAGGACCCCCCATCAGTCTTGGTTGCTGAGGGAAGTCCCATAGCAGGGAATATTAAAGCACCTCATTAGTTAGTACAGTCTACGACGAGGCAGAGTACAGAATGTTCACCATCAAAGGGGAGAAA
This sequence comes from Oncorhynchus kisutch, assembly GCF_002021735.2. Classification (NCBI taxonomy): domain Eukaryota; kingdom Metazoa; phylum Chordata; class Actinopteri; order Salmoniformes; family Salmonidae; genus Oncorhynchus; species Oncorhynchus kisutch. The sequence continues at coordinate 30,335,361 of NC_034189.2, forward strand.
GTGTGATGTTTAGCATGTATGCTATTCAAAGCATAGTGTGTTCCCACAGTTTCGTGAAGACATATGTTTGCCCCTTTTATGATTTTCTCTATTTTTGCATATGTGCATATCAATTGGGATTAGGTCTGGACTTTGACTAGGCCATTCCAATACTTCAAATTTGTTGCTTTTTAGCCATTTTCATGTATACTCGATTGTGTGTTTTTAGATCATTGTCTTGCTGCATGACTGGGCTGTGCTTGAGCTTCAGCTCACAGACGGATGGGCCTGACATTCTCCTGTAGAATTCTCCGATACAGAGCAGAATTCACGGTTCCTTCTATTAAGGCAAGTCGTCCAGACCCCGAGGCAGCAAAGCATCGCCAAACCATCACACTACCACCACCATACTTGACCGTTTGTATAAGGTTCATATTGTGGAATGTAGTGTCTGGTTTTTTGCCAGGCATAATGGGATTTTGGCTCATCTGTCCATGGAACATTCTTCCAAGAAACTTGCTTTTTGGCAAACTTCAGTCAACCTTTAGGACAAGATGGGTATCTGATAACATTCAGTATAAAAAATATGCAAACATTTAGAACATCTGAAAGGGGGCAAATACTTTTTCACGGCACTGTATTTCAGAAGCAGGTACTGCATGTGAAGCATTGACTGAGGCAGAAAGACCCAGAATACAATGGGTCTATAAGAGTCTTTAACAGGTGTGTTTTGCATTGTGTTTCTTGGTAAGCGAGGCATCTGGAAACTCTTGAAGTCTTTTACGAGCCATTAAACCCAGATTAAACAGTGTTGTCTCTTTGTGTTCCTCCACTTTACTGCTCGAACTGATCACAACAGTAGCACCACTAATTAGCTTCAACTCTAATGGTGAGACTGTGGCGCCTGGTGACTTCTAGACCATGAAATGAGCAGTAAATAAGTTCTGTGTGTTTCTCGCATAGGAAGAGAATCTCTTTAATGTAATTTCGGCATACACATACCCATGGATTTCGGTGTCCATTGATATATTATTTTGAGTATTTTAGTGTACCATGCCAAGCCTGAGGGTTATAATGACAATAATATGAGGAATGACAGTTCTAAGCCGTGTTGTAGGACTTACTTTGGAATATCATGTTTGGTTTCCGGCAGACATAATGGTACCCATCTCTTCCAGAAAGTTGACTGAAGTTTGCCCCAAAGCACTTGGAAGCACTGCTCCAGCTCCTTCAAAAGTCAACATTTTTGGACGACATGGGTCCCAGCATGCCTGGCGAAAAACCAAACACTACATTCCACAGTAAGAACCTTATACAAACGGTCAAGCATGGTGGTAGTAGTGTGATGGTTTGGAGATGCTTTGCTGCCTCAGGACCTGGACAACTTGTCTTAATAGAAGGAACCATAAACTCTGCTTGGTATCGGAGCATTCTAGAGGAGAATGTCAGGCCCATCCGTATGTGAGCTGAAGCTGAAGTGCAGCTGGGTCCCGCATTGATCCAAATACACAATCAAGTCTACATGAAAATGTCTAAAAAGCAACAAATTTGAAGCATTGGAATGGCCTAGTCCAGACTTAATCCCAATTGAGATGTGGAAGGATTTGAAACAAGCAGTTCATGCTTGAAAATACACAAATGTCGCTGAGTTAAAGCAGTTTTGCATGGAAGAATGGGCAAAAAATTCTCCACAGTGACATGTGCGACTGATCAGCAGTTACAGGAAGCATTTGGTTAGAGTAATTGCAGCTAAAGGTGGCACAACCAGTTTATATTTATTTTACCTTTATTTAACTAGGCAAGTCAGATAAGAACACATTCTTATTTTCAATGATGGCCTAGGAACAGTAGGTTAACTGCCTTGTTCAGGGGCAGAACAACAGATTTGTACCTTGACAGCTCGGGGATTTGGTCTTGCAACCTTTTGGTTACTAGTCCAACGCTCTAACCACTAAGCTACGCTGGCGCCCCAGTTATTGAGTATAAGGGGGCAATGACTTTTTCACACAAGGGAATTGGGTGTTGCATAACTGTTAATTACACATATAAAATAAGTATTCGTTTTTTGGGGGTTATTTGTAAACTCAGTTTCCCTTTATCTAATATTAGGTTTTGGTTGAGGATCTGATAACATTCAGTATAAAAATGTTCAAAAATAGAGAAAATCAGAAAGAGGGCAAATACTTTTTCAAGCACTGTATTTCAGAAGCAGGTACCGCATGTGAAGCATTGACTGAGGCAGAAAAGACCCTGAATACAATCTCGCCATTTTGTAAAGAACAGTATGAAGATGCAAAGATTGGACATGGCGGCAGCTGTCATTTAAAGGTTCAACACAATCAGTCCCTGTTATCTCTTAATGAGAAAGATGAATAATCAAATCTGAGACAGGATCAGCTTCAAACAACAGGTTGTCTATTGAACAGAGACTCTTTTATCTAAGGATCTAATAGAAAGAGAGATGGGTCTATACGAGTCTTTAACAAGTGTGTTTTGCATTGTGTTTCTTGGTAAGCGAGGCATCTGGAAACTCTTGTAGTCTTTTACGAGCCATTAAACCCAGCTTAAACAGTGTTGTCTCTTTTCTCCACTTTACTGCTCGAACTGATCACAACAGTAGCACCAGTAATTAGCTACAACTAATGGTGAGACTGTGGCGTCTGGAGACTTCTCGACAATGAAATGAGCAGATTAGAAGTTCTGTTTGTTTCTCACGTAGGAAGCACATCTCTTCAATGTAATTTCAGTATAAATATACCCATGAATTTTGGTGTCCATTGGTACAGTGTCTTGCGAAAGTATTCACCCCCCTTGGCATTTTTCCTATTTTGTTGCCTTACAATCTGGGATTTAAAAAAAATTTGGTGGGGGGGTTGTATCATTTAATTTACACAACATGCCTACGACTTTGAAGAGGCAACATACACTGCTCAAAAAAATAAAGGGAACACTAAAATAACACATCCTAGATCTGAGTGAATGAAATGTTCTTATTAAATACTTTTTTCTTTACATAGTTGAATGCGCTGACAACAAAATCACACAAAAATGATCAATGGAAATCAAATTTCAAGGTCTGGATTTGGAGTCAAACTCAAAATTAAAAGTGGAAAATCACACTACAGGCTGATCCAACTTTGATGTAATGTCCTTAAAACAAGTCAAAATGAGGCTCAGTAGTGTGTGTGGCCTCCACGTGCCTGTATGACCTCCCTACAATGCCTAGGCATGCTCCTGATGAGGTGGCGGATGGTCTCCTGAGGGATCTCCTCCCAGACCTGGACTAAAGCATCCGCCAACTCCTGGACAGTCTGTGGTGCAACGTGGCGTTGGTGGATGGAGCAAGACATGATGTCCCAGATGTGCTCAATTGGATTCAGGTCTGGGGAACGGGCGGGCCAGTCCATAGCATCAATGCCTTCCTCTTGCAGGAACTGCTGACACACTCCAGCCACATGAGGTCTAGCATTGTCTTGCATTAGGAAGAACCCAGGGCCGAATTTGCCAATCTTGGTGTTCTCTGGCAAATGCCAAACGTCCTGCACGGTGTTGGGCTGTAAGCACAACCCCCACCTGTGGACGCTGGGCCCTCATACCACCCTCATGGAGTCTGTTTCTGACCGTTTGAGCAGACACATGCACATTTGTGGCCTGCTGGAGGTCATTTTGCAGGGCTCTGGCAGTGCTCCTCCTGCTCCTCCTTGCACAAAGGCGGAGGTAGCGGTCCTGCTGCTGGGTTGTTGCCCTCCTACGGCCTCCTCCACGTCTCCTGATGTACTGGCCTGTCTCCTGGTAGCGCCTCCATGCTCTGGACACTACGCTGACAGACACAGCAAACCTTCTTGCCACAGTTTGCATTGATGTGCCATCCTGGATGAGCTGCACTACCTGAGCCACTTGTGTGGGTTGTAGACTCCGTCTCATGCTACCACTAGAGTGAAAGCACCGCCAGCATTCAAAAGTGACCAAAACATCAGCCAGGAAGCATAGGAACTGAGAAGTGGTCTGTGGTCACAACCTGCAGAACCACTCCTTTATTGGGGGTGTCTTGCTAATTGCCTATAATTTCCACCTGTTGTCTATTCCATTTGCACAACAGCATGTGAAATGTATTGTCAATCAGTGTTGCTTCCTAGGTGGACAGTTTGATTTCATATAAGTGTGATTGACTTGGAGTTATATTGTGTTGTTGAAGTGTTCCCTTTATTTTTTGGAGCAGTGTATATTTTTTTATAGTGAAAAAAAACAAGAAATAAGACAAAAAAACTGAAAACTTAAATGTGCATAACTATTCACCCCCCCAAAGTCAATACTTTCTAGAGCCACCTTTTGCAGCAATTACAGCTGCAAGTCTCTTGGGGTATGTCTCTATAAGCTTGGCACATCTAGTCCATTCTTCAAGGCAAAACTGCTCCAGCTCCATCGAGTTGGATAGGTTCCGCTAATGTACAGCAATTTTAAGTCATACAACAGATTCTCAATTGGAATGAGGTCTAGGCTTTGACTAGGCCATTCCAAGACATTTAAATGTTTCCCCTTAAACCACTCACGTGTTGCTTTAGCAGTAAGCTTAGGGCCATTGTCCTATCTGCCACCATTGTCGCAACCCCTATTACCAGCCTGTTCAACCTCTCTTTCATCTCGTCTGAGATCCCCAAGGATTGGAAAGCTGCCGCAGTCATCCCCCTCTTCAAAGGGGGAGACACCCTGGACCCAAACTGTTACAGACCTATATCCATCCTGCCCTGCCTATCTAAGGTCTTCGAAAGCCAAGTCAACAAACAGGTCACTGACCATCTCGAATCCCACCGTACCTTCTCCGCTGTGCAATCTGGTTTCCGAGCCGGTCATGGGTGCACCTCAGCCACACTCAAGGTACTAAACGATATCATAACCGCCATCGATAAAAGACAGTACTGTGCAGCCGTCTTCATCGACCTTGCCAAGGCTTTCGACTCTGTCAATCACCATATTCTTATCGGCAGACTCAGTAGCCTCGGTTTTTCGGATGACTGCCTTGCCTGGTTCACCAATTACTTTGCAGACAGAGTTCAGTGTGTCAAATCGGAGGGCATGCTGTCCGGTCCTCTGGCAGTCTCTATGGGGGTGCCACAGGGTTCAATTCTCGGGCCGACTCTTTTCTCTGTGTATATCAATGATGTTGCTCTTGCTGCGGGCGATTCCCTGATCCACCTCTACGCAGACGACACCATTCTATATACTTTCGGCCCGTCTTTGGACACTGTGCTATCTAACCTCCAAACAAGCTTCAATGCCATACAACACTCCTTCCGTGGCCTCCAACTGCTCTTAAACGCTAGTAAAACCAAATGCATGCTTTTCAACCGGTCGCTGCCTGCACCTGCATGCCCGACTAGCATCACCACCCTGGATGGTTCCGACCTAGAATATGTGGACGTCTATAAGTACCTAGGTGTCTGGCTAGACTGCAAACTCTCCTTCCAGACTCATATCAAACATCTCCAATCGAAAATCAAATCAAGAGTCGGCTTTCTATTCCGCAACAAAGCCTCCTTCACTCAAGCCGCCAAGCTTACCCTAGTAAAACTGACTATCCTACCGATCCTCGACTTCGGCGATGTCATCTACAAAATGGCTTCCAACACTCTACTCAGCAAACTGGATGCAGTCTATCACAGTGCCATCCGTTTTGTCACTAAAGCACCTTATACCACCCACCACTGCGACTTGTATGCTCTAGTCGGCTGGCCCTCGCTACATATTCGTCGCCAGACCCACTGGCTCCAGGTCATCTACAAGTCTATGCTAGGTAAAGCTCCGCCTTATCTCAGCTCACTGGTCACGATGGCAACACCCATCCGTAGCACGCGCTCCAGCAGGTGTATCTCACTGATCATCCCTAAAGCCAACACCTCATTTGGCCGCCTTTCGTTCCAGTACTCTGCTGCCTGTGACTGGAACGAATTGCAAAAATCGCTGAAGCTGGAGACTTTTATCTCCCTCACCAACTTCAAACATCAGCTATCTGAGCAGCTAACCGATCGCTGCAGCTGTACATAGTCTATTGGTAAATAGCCCACCCTTTTCACCTACCTCATCCCCATACTGTTTTTATTTATTTACTTTTCTGCTCTTCTGCACACCAATATCTCTACCTGTACATGACCATCTGATCATTTATCACTCCAGTGTTAATCTGCAAAATTGTAATTATTTGCCTACCTCCTCATGCCTTTTGCACACATTGTATATAGACCCCCCTTTGTTTTCTACTGTGTTATTGACTTGTTAATTGTTTACTCCATGTGTAACTCTTTGTTGTATGCTCACACTGCTATGCTTTATCTTGGCCAGGTCGCAGTTGCAAATGAGAACTTGTTCTCAACTAGCCTACCTGGTTAAATAAAGGTGAAATAAAAAAATAAAAAAATAAAAAAACCTCCGTCCCAGTCTCAAATCTCTGGAAGACTGAAACAGGTTTCCCTCAAGAATTTCCCTGTAATTAGCGCTATCCCATCATTCCTTCAATTATGACCAGTTTCCCAGTCCCTGCCGATGAAAAACATGCCCACAACATGATGCTGCTGCCACCACCATGCTTCATTATGGAGATGGTGTTCTCGGGGTGATGAAAGGTGTTGGGATTGCGCCAGACATAGCGTTTTCCTTGATGGCCAAAAAGCTCAATTTTAGTCTCATCTGACTAGAGTACCTTCTTCCATGTGTTTGGGGAGTCTCCCACATGCCCTTTGGTTTAAAGTGGTCCTATGGACAGATACTCCAATCTCTGCTGTGGAGCGTTGCAGCTCCTTCAGGGTTATCTTTGGTCTCTTTGTTGCCTCTCTGATTGATGCCCTCCTTGCCTAGTCTGTGGGTTTTCGTGGGTGGCCCTCTCTTGGCAGGTTTGTTGTGATGCCATATTCATAACATTTTTAAATAATGGATTTAATGGTACTCCATGGGATGTTCAAAGTTTCTGATATTATTTTATAACCCAACCCTGATCTGTACTTCTCCACAACTTTGTCCCTGACCTGTTTGGAGAGCTCCTTGGTCTTCATGGTGCAACTTGCTTGGTGGCGCCCCTTGCTTAGTGGTGTTGCAGACTCTGGGGCCTTTCAGAACAGGCGTATATATACTGAGATCATGTGACACTTAGATTGCACACAGGTGGACTTTATTTAACTAATTGTGTGACTACTTCTGAAGGTAATTGGTTGTACCAGATCTTATTTAGGGGCTTCAAGGCAAAGGGGGTGAATACAATACATAAACGTCCCTTTTTCAGGACCCTGTCTTCCAAAGACAATTAGTAAAAATCCAAATAACTTCAAAGATCTTCATTGTAAAGGGTTTAAACACTGTTTCCCATGCTTTTTCAATTAACCATAAACAATTAATGAACATGCACCTGTGGAACAGTCGTTAAGACACTAACAGCTTACAGATGGTAGCCAATTAAGGTCACAGTTATGAAAACTTAGGACACTAAAGAGTCCTTTCTACTGACTCTGAAAACACCAAAAGAAAGATGCCCAGGGTCCCTGCTCATCTGCATGAACATGCCTTAGGCATGTGTTAGGAATTTTATGAATAAATGACTAAACAATATCCCCATTTCAAATAGAACTGTAACTAAGTAAACTTATACTCTGTTTTATTATATCTGATTAACAATATGAATTCATAAGTGAGGGATTGTGGAGCCTGAAACAGGGGGTAATTAAATAAAATAAATACCATTCCAGCCAGGTTGGAGAAGATTGGAAGTGTTTTTTTTTAAGTGAGCAGAAAGGGTAATTAACCTATGGTTGAACCGACTCAACTTAGCACTGGAATGTTCAGATAAAGACATTGTGTGTTTTCTTAGGTTTTTCATTAGCTGGAACTGTCTGCTGAAGGGCGATGGATGAAAAACCTTCTGAAGTTATCTCGAATGAACTTTTGAACTGTTGGGAGAAATAATATTTTATGACCAGTGACGTCATATTTTGTATATAAACTGTTGTTCGTGGTTACATGGCAGCGCGCTCCGAGAATAAATACTATTATCTATTTTTGATAAGACTGGACTCTGTCTATTTTATGCAAATAAGAATCTTACAAATTCTGATCAAATAGAATAAGTGAATTCAATTCATGAAAACATATTGGAATAATGAAATTATACCAACAGCATGCTAGAAGGAGGCATGAGGACTGCAGATGTGGCCAGGGCAATAAATTGCAATGTCCGTACTGTGAGATGGACGGACAGCTGATCGTCCTCGCAGTGGCAGACCACGTGTAACAACACCTGCACAGGATCGGTACATCCAAACATCACGCCTGCGGACCAGGTACAGGATGGCAACAACAACTGCCCGAGTTACATCAGGAATGCACAATCCCTCCATCAGTGCTCGGACTGTCCGTAATAGGCTGAGAGAGGCTGGACTGAGGGCTTGTAGGCCTGTTGTAACCCCAAGCCATAAGACTGCTGAACAATTAATCAACTGGCGATTTGGACTATTAACATTGACCCCCCCCTCACACCCTGTTTTTACACCGTTGCTACTAGCTGTTTATTATCTTGCTAACAGTTTGTAACTCACAGCTGGCCTGGTACATTGTTTGCTGCCTTCATTTGGGATGCACTGTTTCATTTTCAGTAACTTAATACTCTGGACAAAAAAGGACGAATGTAGCAAAGGCTGGGTATGTCAATATAATCAAACAAGCAATTTGATTTATTTTTAATTTCACCTTTACTTAACCAGGTAGGCCAGTTGAGAACAAGTTCTCATTTACAACCGTGACCTGGCTAAGATAAAGCAAAGCAGTGTGACAAAAACAACAACACAGAGTTACAAATAAGCAAACGTACAGTCAATAACACAATAGAAACATGTATGTACAGTGGGTGCAAATGTAGAAGAGTAGGGAGGTAAGGCAATAAATAGGCCATGGAGGTGAAATAATTACAATATAGCATTAAAACTGGAGTGATAGATGTGCAGATGATGATGTGCAAGTAGAGATACTGGGGTGCAAAAGAGCAACAGGATAAGTAATAATATGGGGATGAGGTAGTTGGGTGTGCTATTTACAGATTGGCTGTGTACAGGTACAGTGATCGGTAAGCTGCTCTGACAGCTGATGCTTAAAGTTAGAGAGGGAGGTATACGACTCTAGCTTCAGTGATTTTTGCAATTCGTTCCAGTCATTGGCAGCAGAGAACTGGAAGTAAAGGCGGCCAAAGGAAGTGTTGGCTTTGGGGATGACCAGTGAACTATACCTGCATCCTACGGAGGCCATCCCACGGGTGGGTGTTGCTATGGTGACCAGTGAGCTGAGATAAAGTGGGACTTTACCTAGCAAAGACGTATAGATGACCTGGAGCCAGTGGGTTTAGCGACAAATATGTAGTGAGCCAATGAGAGCATATAGGTCGCAGTGGTGGGTAGTATATATGGGGCTTTGGTGACAAAACGGATGGCACTGTGATAGACTACATCCAGTTTGCTGAGTAGAGTGTTTTACGAGGGTATGTTTGGTAGCATGAGTGAAGGAGGCTTTGCTGCAAAATATAAAGCTAATTCTGGATTTAATTTTGGTTTGGATATGCTTAATGTGAGTCTGGAAGGAGAGTTTACAGTCTAACCAGACACAAGTCAGTCATAACGTGGCTAATAGGAAAGTTAAAAGTTAAAAACATTGAGCCTAACGCTAGCTAGCTGCTAGGAGAATGTCATGTTGTGCCATTGGAGGTGTGGGTGAGTGACTGACTTCTTCCCCTCATGTTGTTTTTTGGTGGCTATACACAGCTAGAGATGCAGGTGTCATTTGGTTGGCTAGCAAGAGGCTTGAACGACAGTTATCCAGTTAGCATATCTCTTGCATTTGCAAATTCACTCTGGCTATCCTACTCCAATTTCAGAGCACTCTCATCTGAGTGTGCCAGTTTGCAGAACAACTGATGTATTTACAAACGCTCATCACCCTCTGAATATGACAGGTGTCAGTAAACAGTGATAATTAATCACGAGCTCTCTAGAAAACATGTAACCAGCCTAACCAGCTCTGCTACGGCAAGTAAAATGGTCAAATTGAGATGTTCTCATGTGTCTGGAAGTATCTAGCTAGCAAGCTAGCCAACTTTAGCCAGTTAGCTTGGGTGCTTGGTTGGGACAAGCATGGATTGGCAGGCAAGCTGCAGAAGGACGAGGAGGCTACAATTCCCCATCGTTTATCAGTGCAATTTTGACGGTAAACTAACTGAGAAAGTTAGTTAGTTATTTTCAAAGATATGGCTAACAACAGCAACAGCAACAGCACTGCACTAAAAAAAACACAGTTCCACTCACCAGATGATGATAAATCCTGGACATTTTGACGTCTTATTATGGTGGTGATTTGACAAAATTGCAATCATGGTATTGGACTTGACTCGGTTTCGGACCCCTTGTCCCCCTCCTAGTCTCAGTCTTGACTCAGTCCCTTAAGGTGGTCTCGAATACAACACTGGTTCTAAGACATACTTTTGAGTAAGATACAGTGGCAAGAGAAAGCATGTGCATCCTTTGGAATTCCCTGGATTTCTGCATAAACTGATCATAACATTTTATATGATCTTCATCGAAGTCACAACAACTGACAAACACAGTGTGCTTAAACTAATAACACAACGTATTTTATTGTTCTTGTCTATACTGAAAACATCATTTAAACATTCACAGTGTAGGTTAGAAAAAGCATGTGACCCCCTAGGCAGGCTAATGACTTCTCCAAAAGCTAATTGGAGTCAGGAGTCAGCTAACCTGGAGTTCAATCAATGAGATGAGATTGGAGATGTTGGTTAGAGCTGCCCTGCCCTATCAAAAACACTCACAACATTTTTGAGTTTGCTATTCACAAGAGGCACTGCTTGATATGAACCATGCCTCGAACAAAAGAGATGTAGGAAGAATTGTTAACTTGCATGAAGCTGGAAATGGTTACACAATTAACTCTAAAAGCCTTGATGTTCATCAATCCATGGTAAGACACATTGCCTATAAATGGAGAAAGTTCAGCACTGTTGCTACTCTCCCTAGGAGTGGCCATCCTGCAAAGATGACTGCAAGAGCACAGCACAGAATGCTCAAAGAGGTTAAGAAGAACCTAGACTGTCAGCTAAAGACTTACAGAAATCTTTGGAACATGCTAAAATCTCTGTTGACAAGTTTACAATATGTAAAACACTAAACAAGAATAGTGTTCATGGAAGGACACCACAGAAGAAGCCCACTGTCCCCAAAAAATATTGCTGTACGTCTGACGTTTGCAAAAGAGCAAAATACTGGCAAAATATTCTGTTGACAGATTAAACTAAAGTTCCTTTTTTTGGAAGGAACACACAACACTATGTGTGGAGAAAAAAAGACACAGCACACCAACATCAACATCTCATCTCAACTGTAAAGTATGGAAGAAGGAGCATCATGGTTAGGGGCTGCTTTGCTGCATCAGGGCTTGGACAGCTTGCTATCAGACAGATTTCACAAGTTTATCAAGCCATTTTGCAGGAGAATGTAAGGCTATCTGTCCACCAATTGAAGCTCAACAGGACATCACCCAGAAGTTGGGTGATACCACAGGACAAAGCCTCAAAACACATAAATAAATCAATAACAGAATGGCTTCAACAGAAGAAAATCACTTTCTGGAGTGTCCCAGTCAGAGTCCTGACCTCAACCCAATTGAGATGCTGTTGCAAGACCTCAAGCGAGCAGTTCACACGAGACATCCCAAGAATATTGCTGAAATGAAACTGTTTTGTAAAGAGGAACGTTCCAAAATTCCTCCTGACCGTTGTGCAGGTCTGATCCGCAACTACAGAAAATGTTTGGTTGAGGTTATTGCTGCCAAAGGAGGGTCAACCAGTTATTAAATCCAAGGGTTCACATACTTTTCTCACCCTGCACTGTGAATGTTTACACAGTGTATTCAATAAAGACATGAAAACGAATAATTGTTTGTGTGTTATTAGTTTAAGCAGAATGTGTTTGTCTATTGTTATGACTTAGATGATCAGATCAAATTTTATGACCAATAAATGCAGAAATCCAGGTAATTTTAAAGGGTTCACAACATGACAACAACATGGTAGCAACATGGCAGCAGCACAACATGTTAGCAGCACAAAACATGGTACAAACATTATTGGGCAGAGACAACAGCACAAAGGGCAAGAAGGTAGAGACAACAATACATCATGCGAAGCAGCCACAACTGTCAGTAAGGGTGTCCATGAGTGAGTCTTAAAGACGACTTGAGTAGTAAGACATGACTAAAAGCAACAGATACCATTAATAAGAAGAGGCTAGAAGCGTCTTATAGGGTGAGCTACCGAGTGGCTAGGACAGGCAAGCCCCATAATATTGTGGGGGACTTAATTCTTCCTCCTGCCATGGATATGGCTGGGACAATGCTGGGTGGAAAGGCCCAAAAAACTATACAGACAATGGCTTCATCAAACAACACCGTTTCACGACGCATCGGTGACATGGCAGGAAATGTTTTGAAACAATTACTGCTTCGCATACAAGCCAGTGAATTCTATGCATTATAGCTGGATGAGTCAACAGATATGGCGGGCCTGGCACAGCTCCTGGTATATGTCTGTTATGCTTATGGGGGTGAATTAAGGAAGACATCATCTTCTGCAAACCACTGGAAACCAGGGCAACATGAGATTATATTTTTAAAGTACTGGACAGCTTTGTGACATCAAATGGATTGGTGGTCAAGATGTGTTGGTATCTGTACTGATGGCGCAAAGCCATGACATGGAGACATAGTAGAGTGGTAAGGAGCATGCAAGCAGTTGCTCCCGATGGCACTTGCGTACACTGCAGCATCCACCAAGAGGCTCTTGCTGCCAAGGGAATGCCTGACAGCTTGAAAGACGTTTTGGACACTACAGTGAAAATGGTTAACTTTGTTAAAGCAAGGCCCCTGAACTCTTGTGTATTTTCTGCATTATGCAGTGATATGGGCAAAGACCATGTAATGCTTTTAGAACATACAGAATTGCGCTGGTTACCAAGGGGCAAAGTATTGACACGTTTTTTTTTTTTATTGAGAGACGAGCTTAAAGTTTTCTTTATTGACCAAAATGTTCACTTGTCTGACCGCTTGCATGATGATGAGTTTCTCACATGACTGGCCTTTCTGGGTGATGTTTTTTCTCCTCTGAATGATTTGAATCTAGGATTACATGGACTCTCCGCAACGATATTCAATGTGCGGGACAAAATTGAGGCTACAATTAAGAAGTTGGAGCTCTTTTCTGTCTGCAATAACAAGGACAACACACAGGTTCTTCCATCATTGTATGATTTTTTTGTGTGCAAATGAACTTAAGCTTACAGACAATGTCAAATGTATTATAGCGAAGCACCTGAGTGAGCAGAGTGCGCAATTACGCAGGTACTTTCCCGAAACGGACGACACAAACAACTGGATTCTCAGCCCCCACTAGCATGAAAACTAAATACAAGCACAGACTGTGTGTGGAAAATGATTTAAGACTGAAACACTTTCCAATACAACCCAACATTGCAGAGATATGTGCATCCTTTCAAGCACACCCTTCTCATTAACCTGTGGTGAGTTGAACAAATAAGGTTTTATATGTAAGATTGCTAAAATTATGGATTTTTATTATATTATTATCTGTGCCCTGGTCCTACAAGAGCTCTTTGCCACTTCTCGTGAGCCGGTGTTGTGACAAAACTCACACTCGTTCTTATGCTTAATAAATGCATCATATAGTGTGTGTGTGTGGCAGGCTTACAATGATGGCTAAAAACAACATTTGGGGTGGCAGAGTAGCCTGGTGGTTAGAGCGTTGGACTAGTAACCGAAAGGTTACAAGTTCAAATCCCCGAGCTGACAATCTTTCGTTCTGCCCCTGAACAGGCAGTTAACGCACTGTTCCTAGGCTGTCATTGAATATAAGAATTTGTTCTTAACTGACTTGCCTAGTTAAATAAAGGTGTAAAAAAAAGTGCGCTGACCCTGGTGCTAGAGGGGTACGCAGCTGGAGGTTGAATGTTTGAAGGGGTACGGGACTATAAAAAGTTTGGGAACCACTGCGATAGAGGAGACCAAGTCTAGTTTTAACCTTAGCCTGCAGCTTTGATATGTACTGAGAGAAGGACAGTGTACCATCTAGCCATACTCCCAAGTACTTGTATGAGATGACTACCTCAAGCTCTAAACCCTCAGAGGTAGTAATCACACCGGTGTGGAGAAGGGCATTCTTCTTACCGAACCACATGACCTTTGTTTTGGAGTTGTTCAGAACAAGGTTAAGGGCAGAGAAAGCTTGCTGTAGAGCATTTAACACAAAATCTGGGGACGGGCCAGCTGAGTATAAGACTGTATCATCTGCATATAAATGGATGAGAGAGCTTCCTACTGCTTGAGCGATGTTGTTCATGTAAATTAAGAAGAGTGTGGGGCCTAAGATCGAGCCTTGGGGTATTCCCTTTGTGACAGGCAGTGGCTGACACAGCAGATGTTCTGACTTTTCACACTGCACTCTTTGAGAGAGGTAGTTCGCAAACCAGGCCAATGCGTTGCACAGGCATTGAGAAAAATCACAGGGGGGCTCAATTCTACAGAACACCAGACAGGAACAGGCCATTCATTATGCAGTGAAGTCTCGGGAAAACATCTTTCAAATTCCTGTGCTTCAGACACACTCAACAATGCCACAATTACCTCAGGTGACACTGAAACAAGGTCTGTGTTTAGGACTACGGTAAATCTGACAGCAACAATGTGGTAAATGATAAGAAATGCTATCAAATACGATCTGAATGAGCAATGACCTGCAAACTAGCATAACCATCTCCAAAGTAGTTTTGAGATGATGTTCCACCTTTAAGCACCAACAAAAGTAGCAAAGGGTTTTACACTGTTGAATTTAAAGATGTGCACGATTGTATGATCTGAAAATTGTCCTGCGCCACAACAAATGCAGATGAGTTTTGTGATTTACATAAATTCACTGAAAACTGGCACTAACACATGGTTATATTAACAGTATTGCACTTTCCATGTAACCTACTTTTGTCCAGCCTAACCACCGATCAAGTGACATTATGTACGAAACGTTCAAATCCTGCTGCCGCATGATAACCTTGCTATGACAATAATGGTCAAATTAAGATCCTGCACTTGTATCAGTATCACTGACTTCAACAAGAGCACCTTGTAAAGCAATTAGACGAAACTGTAGTATATTCCAGTCAATCACTGAATTATTGATCTGGGGCTCATGTCAAGGCTGTCTCATCTCTCCTGTAGCATTTGAGATGCATGGCGGTGAGGAATCAGAGCAGTCCCATTGTTAGGACTGCCAGTCGAACTCAAGGCTGGCATTCATATCCATTCAGTGTGCTGTTACCAGTCGGTTCCCTGTTCACACAGCACTTCCTTGAGCTCATTACAGACATGTGCATGCACAAGAACACACAAACACACACACACGCACACACACACAAACACATGGACACAGACCAGGTCCGCACCATGACCAAAACATATTTGTTTCATTGTTCATTTGCTTTTTTATTCATTGCATCAATAATGCAGAGAGTCACTGGAATGATGGGCTGTTATCGACTCAAACATGGAACAAAATTGGTTTCAAAGAGCACTGGGATGTACTTTTACATTAGGTGGCCTTTTCAAGATAAACCCATAACTCTAGTTGATAACAGAAATAGCATGCCCTATAATAGTTCTCCATGGACTCTGCCAGGCTGGCATTACCCATTACCCGGTAAACATGCCCGCCGCTCTGGTCTATGCCCTGCAGGCATACCTTCTGCCAGTCTGGGGAACACACACACACGCACACACACATACACACACACTCTTCCGTTGTTTATCATGGGCTTCAATTAGAGTAGGGGAGGCGCAGGGATCAGAGCCCCGAGGAAGGCATTTAAACGGCCAGAAACAAACAAGCTGAAGTTCAGCGACTGACATTTAACTGAGAATAATGAGCCTGCTTGTCATCTGTTCCCCTCTTCCAACCTTTCCCTCATCCGTCTCTCCCCTCCATCGCTCTCTCTGCTCTCTGTCTCAAAGCCTTCTTTCTTGCCATCTTGCTGACTGTCTCCTTCATCCACTCTCCCCTCCTAATTATCTCCCTCACCTCTGCTCTAATTCAGATATGTAAAGGTTGCATTGGGTAAAATCTTCTTCCTTCCCTCATTCTGCCATAATGTTTACTTTCATTTCACAGCAAGGTCGTTCATCACCTGGGCCTGTCATGGCGACGTAGCACTCCACTCCGTCTGTTTTCCAGATCTCAGACAATGCCCTGGGAACTGGAACTTAAACATGATGCACGACACGACTCTGGAGAACCCTTGTCCCATAACCCACAATGAATCATATGTGCTTATTTAGCTTGCCACTTGTTGGACTTGGAAAACACAGGTTTTGGAGGTGACCCCATTTTGAAACATGCCAAAGTCGAGGCCAATAAAACGTATCCTCTTTAAATCCAGACGCACATTTCTCAGAGCTTAGTTCATAGACGTTGTTATGGTTGCTAGCCAGCAGACAAAGATACGAGGTGATTCAATGTTTGTTTTTTTTCCAGGCAAGAAAAAACACTAACTGTGGGGCAGAACCTTTTGGAAGCTTTAGCTAATTCCATCTGGTCTATAAAAGACCATGCCTCCTCTTATCCCTGAACAAACCTTTGTTTAACCTAATTAGAACACATTTTCTCCATTCCTCTCCATGAGCTGAGACATCTCATAGAAAGTGTTGAATGGGCCAAAGCGGTATGACAGAGTAGGAGGGAGTTGCCCCTAGATATTGATCGGAGGTTAGATTTGCATTTTACCTCTTACTGGTGAAGGTCAGGAATCTAGGAGGGTATGATGATCCTAGATCTGTTGCTAAGGGCAACGTTTAACCCATGGTGGGTGGTTTGAGCAGACCACAGAATGGAGGTCAAAAGGTTACCGGCATGTTTTCTCAGTGGCCAATCACCTCGCCCCCATCCTGAGCCCACATTAGCATGAGCGCTAACAACTGACTGCTGATGCATCATGGGAACCAATTAGCCAAGCCTCACTCTGTCTGTCTAATACATACTGACTGCACTGGATACACACACATGCAGATGAACATACACACAAACACACACAGGCAAACACACACAGACACACAGACACACAGACACACAGAGACACACAGACACACAGACACACACACACACACAGACAGACACACACAGACAGACACACACAGACAGACACACACACACACACTCAAAAACACACACACACACACACAGAGAAATATAGAGAAGGAGAGAGAGAGACAGATAAATAAGTGATGCAGTAATGCAGATCACCCACTCAGAAGATACACCCTGCGATGTCGGCGCCAGCCCCCTCTGCTCCAGTGGTTCTGGGTAATTGGGACAAACGCTTCTTTCTAGTTACAGCCAAATGCTCAGTTAACTCACTACTAACAGCATCCTCCTCTACCTCACCGCTGCTTCCCCCTTTATGGGGCACGTCTATGTAAAAGCAGCCCCAATCACACCTACAGTGTAGCCCCTTGGTTAAGATCCTGAGTGGAAGAAAGAAAGACAGACAGACAGACAGACAGACAGACAGACAAAGGGGAGCCATCACAACATCCCTTTGTCTTCTGTATTTGAAAAGAGAGGGGGGACCGGGAGCCCAGGGAGACGTTGTGGAGCGGCCCAGCTACGCACCAGCAGACCACAGCGCTCTGCCATTGATTTCAGCTCAAAAACAAATAGGCCCATTTTTCATTCGGGCCTCGAAATGGCCTCATGCACTTGGCCTTTATTTATTCTCTCATCCTGCAGCGTGGCCCACCGTGCGTCCGATCTGGGAACAATTGACACGATAGAAGAATGGATGTGTGTGTGTGGGGTGAAGGGGGCAATAGGATGACACACACACACACACACCACTCAATGTTTGGTATACTCAGTGTATATGCATGCATTTTACACGCACACACACACACACACGCACCCCCCTCCCCCTCCTCAATCTATCAGAGTGAATTCACGTTGTGCCATCCCAAGAACACATTTATAGCGATGCTCAATATGCCTGTTGAAATAGCTCAAAAAATAATCTGGTTAACATATTGTGTCATGGACTGAAATTATGTATGCACCTTGCTGCTCCGCTTATCAAACTTCAGTCTCAAAGTTTGATCAAACACTCCCAATAACACCAAAAGTAGACATGACTCTCTTGACGCGCCTTTTGAACTTGCCGACTCCAATCTATAAAGGCAAAGCTCGTGTAAACTCCAGGATTCTATTTGAAATGCTGTAGAAATCGGAGAGAACATTAACAAAAGACACACAGAGACATGGGGATCCTACAGAGGATTTGATACGAACAGTTACAGTAGTCCTCTTCTCTATGCAAATTAGTTTAGACAACATTCAGTTAACATTTCTATGAACAAGAGGACAAATGTTAGCTGTTGTGCCCAGGGTTAACCTTCCTCTTGTTTACATCCTAACTCATTAGCGCCGCATGTCGGCTTATCAGCTTATACACAACATTTTAGACGGCTACATTTCCACTTCATATTAACTAGGCTACTTTTCATTTAAAAGCTTCAATTCGGAGGTCCTTCGAGCCCTCTCCAGCTTTGAATGAATCGTCCAGCGATCTACTGATAGGACAGGCGCCCGTCAGTCACAAATCGAGCGGTGAAAATAAACCCAATGCATTTCTATTGGCTTATTTTGCACCCAAACTTGTCCCCTCCCCTGCCTTCCCGCGTTTGGGACAACGACTCCCATTGTTAGGGTGGAGACATGAGTATCTCCTCATTGTATGCAGATCTCTGGCTGCAGTAGAATTTCTTTACACGGAGGAGGGAGAGAAAGCATGCTGCTTGTGAATTTGCACGTCCCATGTAATGTAAGTGGTAACGAGGAGTCGAAATCCAAAAGCCTAATTACTGTTTTCTGACACATTCATTTATTTTCTTTCACGTGTTTCACATAACCAGACACGTGGAGCAAGTAGGCTATTTACTCAAGTAGGCTATTTACTCAAGTAGGCTGTTTACTCAAGTAGGATGTTTACTCAAGTAGGCAGTTTACTCAAGTAGGCTGTTTACTCAAGTAGACTATTTACTCAAGTAAGCTATTTACTGTTCGTTGATTGACAACTGAACAGCAAGTGTTGACTAGTTTATAAAAGGTGTCAAAACTGACTGAATAAGGTCGTTCTCCTATATCCCTTTGCCATTCACATATCATGCAACGTGTTATATGTCCATGGTATCGGGATACGTAAACCAAAGGATTTCCTAGATTTCCTTTCCTAAAATGTCGGGGCTTGCCAGACAGGGACTCGAACGCGAGTGACTCGTCTTGTCAGTCATTGCGTGTAACCTACCGAATCGGTGAGCCATTCATTCGGTGAGCCATCCTCTTTGGTAGGCGCACACTTGAATTAAAGGGTAACTACACCCAACAATCTACATTTCTCAGATTTTTCCCAGACCTCAAAAGTGGTCTCTTGATATGGTTTAAGCATGGTTGTGGACTTAGAGTATCCAATGTTGTGGTTTGTCAACATTTATTTAAAAAACGTTCATATATTTTCCAAGCTAATGTGGCTAGCTAGTTACATAATTTTTCTGTTTGAGTAAAATACATCATTTGAAGAACAAACTTCATTGTGGCAATTCATATCCTGCAGCAAATAAGACTTTAATCTCAAAAGAAGACAGGTAAAATGTTCCTAGACCTCAACAATGTCCAAAACAACAAACAGTACACTGAATTAATACATTTTCAGTCATTTAAATTGTAAAGTCTTTCTACACAATACCACAACACATATTTCCATCTGGGAGGTAAACTCCATAAAGTATTTCATAATTTTGCTGTGTATCTCAGATGGAATCAAGGCATTAGAATGTACCAGAGGACACCAAAACAGAGCTCCTTCTGCTAAAACTGTCAAACCCAGGGTGGCTGGCGACTTTTTCTATTTTGCTGGTTACTCTATGAACTTGTGGGAAACACTGCTCCTCTAGTAGAATTACCTCGTTAAAACATTCGGGACGGGGTGCCTCAAGGACCCTGTCTGTCAGTTTGTCTATCTCATACAAATGGCATGCAAGGAAGACACACTAGATAGGACAGTGAGGTGTGACTTTGAGAGATAGAAGGATGTGAGTTTTGAAGTTATGTTTCTGCTCCCCTTGGGGAAGTGGTGATGTGTGTCCTAAAAATGTAATGTGTGTGTGTGTGTGTGTGTGTGTGTGTGTGTGTGTGTGTGTGTGTGTGTGTGTGCACTCTAGTGTGTGTGTGTGTGTGTGTCTGGTTAAGGCCCTGGGATGCAGTGGGACTCGCAGAAACGAACCAAAGACAACATGTCATGGGCATTGGTCCTTTCCAAAGAGCTCCCTAAGGGAAGAAGAGACATTAGAGAAAGGAGAGGACAAGGTGAACATCCCCTCTATCTTGTGTGTGTGTTTGAGTGAGTATGTGTGCACACCCGTGTGTGTACTCTTTCATAGAACAACAAGCTTCCTTCCCATAGTTACACTATTACAAGCCTCTAGCATCAGACAGTGTAGAGCTGATCCCAGGGTGATTTATCCTTGTGTCTTCAAAACAAGGCCAATGTCTGCTGTTTACAGACCTTTGAAACCAACACATTATGGTGGTTGCAGGAAAAAATAACAACCTTGTAAAAAAATGAACAAAAGTGAAATAAACAATAAAACAATGAACAGTAAACATTACACTCACAAAAGTTCCAAAGACATTTCAAATGTATGTCTATATATTCATGTCTATGTGTCTACATTCAGTGTTGTAACGATAGTACAAAAGGAAGTACAAAAGGGAAAATGAATAGACATAAATATAGGTTGTATTTACAATGGCGTTCGTTCTTCACTGGTTGCCCTTTTCTTGTCACAAATTTTGCTGCTGTCATTGCACACTGTGGTATTTCACCCAATAGATATAGGAGTTCATCCAAATTGGATTTGTTTTTCCATTCTTTGTGGGTCTGTGTAATCTGAGGGAAATTTGTCTTTAATATGGTCATACATTTGGTAGGAGGTTAGGAAGTGCAGCTCAGTTTCCACCTAATTGTGTGGGCAGTGTGCAAATAGCATGTCTTCTCTTGAGAGCCAGGTCTGCCTACGGCAGCCTTTCTCAATAGCAAGGCTATGCTCACTGAATCTGTACATAGTCAAAGCTTTCCTTAATTTTGGGTCCGTCACAGTGGTCAGGTATTCTGCCACTGTGTACTCTCTGTTTAGGGCCATAATAGCATTCTAGTTTGCTCTGTTTTTTGTTAATTCTTTCCAATGTGTCAAAGAATTATATATTTATTTTCTCATGACTTGGTTGTGTCTAATTGTGTTGCTGTCCTGGGTCCCTGTGGGGTCTGTTCGTGAACAGCTTGCTTAGGGAACTCTTCTCCAGGTTCATCTCTCTGTAGGTGATGGCTTTGTTATGTAAGGTTTGGGAATCGCTTCCTTTTAGGTGGTTGTTGAATTTAATGGCTCTTTTCTGTATTTTGATAATTAGCGGGTATCGGCCTAATTCTGCTCTCCATGCATTATTTGGTGTTTTACGTTGTAAACAGAGGATTTCTTTGCAGAATTCTGTATGCAGAGTCTCAATTTGGTGTTTGTCCCATTTTGTGAATTATTGGTTGGTGACCGGAGCCTAGACCTCATAACCATGAAGGGCAATGGGTTCTATAACTGATTCATGTATTTTTAGCCAGATCCTAATTTGTATTTTCCTTTTGATGGCATAGACGGCCCTTCTTGCCTTGTCTCTCAGATCGTCAACAGCTTTGTGGAAGTTACCTGTGGCGCTGATGTTTAGGCCGAGGTATGTATAGTTTTTTGTGTGCTCTAGGGCAAACGGTGTCTAGATGGAATTTATATTTGTGGTCCTAGCAACTGGACCTTTTTTGGAACACCATTATTTTTTGTCTTACTGAGATTTACTGTCAGGGCCCAGGTTTGACAGAATCTGTGCAGAAGATCTAAGTGCTGCTGTAGGCCATCCTTGGATGGGGGACAGATGCACCAGATCATCAACAAACAGTAGACATTTGACTTCAGATTCTAGTAGGGTGATGCCGGGTGTTGCAGACTGTTCGTGTGCCCTTGCCAATTCGTTGAAGTTGGGGCTTAAGCTGTATCCCTGTCTCACCCCATGGCATTGTGAAAATAAATGTGTGTGTGTGTTTTGCCTATTTTAACCGCACATTTGTTGTTTGTTTTCCCAATCACCACTTTCCTTCAATTTGTATAGCAGTCCCTCAGGCCAAATTGAGTCAAAAACTTTTTTTAAATCAACAAAG
The DNA here is from genome assembly GCF_002021735.2 of Oncorhynchus kisutch. Taxonomy (NCBI): domain Eukaryota; kingdom Metazoa; phylum Chordata; class Actinopteri; order Salmoniformes; family Salmonidae; genus Oncorhynchus; species Oncorhynchus kisutch. Next base: position 30,357,737 of record NC_034189.2, read on the forward strand.
CATGAGAAGACTTTGCCTATATTTTGTTTTGTTTGTTTGTCAATTAGGGTGAGTAGGGCCTCTCTCTCTCTCTCTCTTTTTCTGTCACCTACCAGCGAAGGCGATTCATTGGCTGCATTTAAACAGGCAGCCCAATTCTGATCTTTTTCCATGAATTGGTCCTTTGACCAATCATATAAGCTCTTTTGCCAATAATTGTACAAAATATCCTAATTGAGCTGCCTGTATCAACTCAGTCCTTTTTTACTCGCTTCCAGTGCTGTGTTGACAAGTCCATGTATACGTTTGCACGCTTGTGTGCGTGCGTCCAGTTTATAGTAACCCCACCTAGAAGCGATCACTGCAGTCTGGGTCTATTTACCGATCGCTGTGGCAGGAACTGACATCATATGTCAACGCCAGACAAAGCTGCAGAGACAGATTAGCGCCTACACACACTCAGTCCCTGCCCCCCCCCCCCCCCCCCCCCATACAGCACACACACACGATGGACGTGAAATATACAGGCTCTACACGCAGTATTCCCCTGTGAGGGATGAAGGTGAATGGGCTTTTGACATCCATTCTCAGGGCTAACCCAGGTCCCTCGAAACCTATTCCCATAGCCTGACACCGTAGCTGGGTCCGAGATGGAGACAGAAAGGGTCCCAGATCAGCCCTATTAAAATTCCTCTGACACCCACACTGCTGCCTCCAGGTCTACAGGGAAACAGTAATGAGTACCTCAAGACACAGAATGATGTGGACCCTCGCTGTGTGGGAGGAGGGGGGGGGGGGATTTGTGTGTTTGTGTGTGGGACGGGTGCGCGTGTTGTCGTGCATGTGTGTCTCGTTTACATGCCTGGACCCAATTATCTCCAGTAACAGTGTGTGCCGTGCGGCGAACAGATCATTTCAAGACCTCGCGACACACACACAGACGGATGCACACGCACGCACGCAGAAACAGAAGCGGTAGTGAGATAATAAATGCTCATATCCCCTGTGGCAGACGCTTGAGTGAGACTAATACAGGGGGCATGAGGACTGGGGATCAACACAAAAACGAGAGAGACTGTGTAGAGTCTGTATTGGGAATGAACATAGAGCTCCCATTAGGGCCTGCAGAGAGACAGATGAACGTGTGTGCACACACTTCTACTCTCTCTCACTCACTCTCCTTCTCAGCTTTGGTGTTTAGCACATGAGAGCAGAAATGAAGATATTGATTTGGCCTCACAAAACGGCTATACTGTAAGGTCTGGGGAATGGGACACAAGGTGAGCTTTTAAGCATCTGAGCTGCACAGTTAGCTCTGTCAAGCTGAGATAGAGTCAACAACATCATGTCTCATGCAGGACCCATTTCCTTAAACGGAACGCCTTCTCTGATCATTTCACCAGAACAACATTTGGCTAAAACAACCTCACTGTCTGGTGTCTCGAGTTGATGTCGGTCAAGAATCTGGTCTAGTTGTCTGCTCCAGGCTTTGGGAGGAGACCGCCTGTCCAAGTATTAGACAGGCAGACACTCTGTCTCAGTCGGAGGACCAGGCTCAGCCAAACAGGAGATAAGAGGACAGATCCAGTCTGTTTTGTCAGTCACATCTCCGATGGGTGTCTGGCTGTGCATGGATGGGAATGGTTATGGCGGCATGACAGCTCTAACTCTATTTAAAGAGGAGTGAAATAGTTATGAGAAAGGCTCCTTCAGGGTGAGAGTGTTTGTGCCCCTTGTCTGACACGCTCCACCTCTGACAGACCCCTCAGTGACACTCTACCAGGAATAGTGTATGGGTTGAGTATGTGCACATACGCAATCTCAATGCACCTCTGTGCCCCCCCCCCCCCCCCCCAATGGGAAAGTGACAGCTGTTGACGCACACCATTTCCTGACACTCTTCAGGGCTTCTGGGTAATTCTCTCTCTCTCTCTCTCTCTCTCTCTCTCTCTACCGTGTCACATGCATTTCGACTGGTTAAGTGACAGTGATGGGGACAGAAAAATAACATGAATCTTCTATTTGGACACCAGGCTAACCTTAATAATACACTTTGTCATCCTGCAGCGCAACATCAGCCAATGAGATTCCCCGTAAACCTTTTAGGGGAGCTGTCAGGAGATAAATTGACAAGGCTCATCTCTAGGGAATATGAAGTGTCACTGGGTGTCACACTGGGAAGAAAATTGCCAATTTTCTAGACTCAGCGAACTTTAAGGATGCTCATGTAAGATGCAGTCTAGGTATATTTTGGTGAAGTATGACTTTGTAGGACTCTGACTCTCCTATTTATCTGACTGCCCCTTTTCAAATCAACACCTATCCCCTATAGCAGCTAGCCTCTAGATCTGAAGCCATTAGATAAGTGTAAGCAATATGGTCATCCTAGCCTATCAGACACAGAGAGAGAAAGACAGACAGAGAGAAGGGAGAAACAGACAAACACAGAGAGAGATAAGAGAAAAGAGAAGAGTGAATAGGGGTGAATTTGGGGAGAATCTATATCAATCTATTCAACCACAAACACTGTCTGTCTGTCTCTCTGTTTGCCCATCGTGCCTGGAAACAAAACAAGCTGAGGATCCCCCATCCAACCCTCATAACAACATTGTTACATTACAGCCATTGGACCACACATTGTATGAGCGAGATATGAATACGCAGCTTTACTGCAGCATACTATGCACGGGGTTCTGCATGGAATTACTGCAGCTAAAGCACTTTTACTATTTGTGTTTATTGTTCAGTTATTTATTATTATATACCCTCCCTCTTACCCTTTTCACCCTCTTCCGCTGGAGAATTTGCTGTTTCAGCTACACAACAAGACGGGCTCCACCCTCACGGCTCTTTCTCCCCTGTACCGGATTAGTAACCTGGTGGTTTGGGGTTGTCTGATTGGAGTGCCATCTCCCTCCTCAACCACATACACGCACGTACTCACGCTTGTACCCCCCAGCTTTTAGCATGTACAACTTAACATGCAAAATCCATCCACACTGGTTGGAATGTGTGGCCTTCGAATGCCTGGCCACGTACATCCCTTTGCACTGGGTTTTGTACATGTAGCCTATATATTGTATACACACGTCAGGCTTTTGCTGTGAAATTAGGCTTCAAATAAAACCCACTATCATTACTATTACACTTACATGTGTACTGTATCATTCCCAGGGTTAAACAATTCTGGTAACTTTACCAAAATTCCCCAAATCCTGATCGGAGGATTCCAGATTTCCTGATTCCGGGAATCCTCCAAAACGGAAATCCTGAATAACCTGCAAATTTGGTGGAAAGTGACTGGAATTTGGGGAGCATAATCATTCCTGTTATTCGTCTACTGATAGTGAGTGTAATATGTCTGTATCTCCTGTCCTAACAATAGCCATCGACATCCCATTAAAGATTTCACAGTACTGGTTTTAATGTCATTACCAGTGTGCTACAGTCAGCCAGTGCTTCAAAATGGAATGACTGTGGCTAAACTTGGCCACTCACTTTAATCTACTTGGGCTTGCTATAAAGTGATTAGCAGGCGGTTATTTTTAGATTCTAATGCTAATATTGGACAACTTGACAACTGTGTTATGTCAAACTTAAATGTAGCAAGTAGATAGTGTCGACAACAGCTTTTCAGAGACACACAACTGAAGGAATGGATCAAACAGCACTTCAAATAACACTTGATCAAAAAATCATTTGAGGTAAATGGAGCTCTTATTGTCATAAGGCACGCAATGACAAATGTAGCTGCAGTGATCAGCACTTTCTCCCAGTCTACCACCAGATAGCACTGTGAGTCTATCACCTGTCGATTGGCCAATGGTATATTCCAGTGTATTGACCTATGAGAGAATCCAGGTCAGGTCAATCCATGTAGTTTTATCTGGGGCTGCGTGTGGACAGTGTTGACCACAGAGTCTAAAAACAAACTGCGGGGGGCGACACTATTCCCCGTTTCTGATACAAGTTAAATAGATCAATAACATACCAAGCCTATAAGTCATACCATGGAACAGGGTTTTCCGTTCGCAGGCAATAGCTGGCTTTTGACCCCCCCCCCCCCCCCCCAAAAAAAACGGTAAATAAAACTGTTGCCCAAATTACCAGAAAAAAATAAATCCCATTGCGAAATACCAGTCGATTTAAATACATTTGACCGTCATACTTGTCGTTCTATATGTTAATTTGCCTCCTTTTGTGGACTTAAATTGGCCTGTGTGTGTTGTCGTTAGTCATCATGTATCTTATTTACCCAAAACAACTGTCACACTTGCACAGTATACAGAGCCTACTTTGAGCGGGATTAACCCTGCAGATCCTCAACTGGTTGCTGCCGGCGTAAAGCATGTGCTTTCACAAGCTCATTCATTGTGCAACAATTCTAAATGCAATCGTGTGTTAATAACTGTTTTGGTGCATGATTAAAAAGAGCAACTATTTGTATTTATCAACTGGTAATTGAAGCGCGCCTCCCATTCACCATTCAAGTGTACAATCTATCCTACCATTTCTACTGCTTTCACATGCGCATTTTCATGGAACAGTTTCATTTCAATAATAACGTTTTTATTTCTCAAACTCATTTGGTTAATCATAAAAATCCGAATTAAAAATGATAACAATCTAAAAGTTAAAAGTCAACGAATGTGAGATCCCCAGCCTCTGCCATATGAACACAGTGATTCACCGTGATCCATTGGCGGCTACAGAAATGAGCGCATGGAACTCATAGCATATCGGCCAATGCGTCAGTAGGTCTATAACTTCCTTTGCTCTTTCACACCAAGGATTGGTGATTGTCAAGGGGGAGATTGTTGGAAAGATTGTTCAAATAGTTTACTGTGAGGAACTATAGTTTTACTTGATTATCATTTGCAATGAATGTTAAAAAAACGAACACTTTCCTACATTTCCGCGCAGCAGGCCCGGTACTTCTATGCGTTGTCAGGTGAGCGTCAACGTTATCAGGACAGGGAAACCAGACACATGCTCATTGCTCACATTTCAAAAATGATGGTTATCAGCTGAACCAAAACATGTTTCTCACAAGTGTAGCATGTTGTAAACTCTGCAAAACAACGTTTCCACTCCGAAAATGAGAACAGTAAATTACTGTAATTATTACATACATTAACAGAAATGAATGCAACTAAATGACAGTGATTAATGGTACATTAACTACTGATCAATTGCTAAAAAAAAAGCTACAAAAATGCTCAAGAATTGGCGAGAGACAGCTGAGCCATTCTGGAAACTCACCTATATCACCCCCCTGTTTAGAATGGTGTTTTCCCAGGTGTGCTGTTTAGAATGGTGTTTTCCCAGGTGTGCTGTTTAGAATGATGTTATCCCAGGTGTGCTGTTTAGAATGATGTTTTCCCAGGTGTGCTGTTTAGAATGATGTTTTCCCAGGTGTGCTGTTTAGAATGATGTTTTCCCAGGTGTGCTGTTTAGCTCGGTGTTTCCCGCGAATTGCATTTTGGAAAATGTTTGAAATGACGTTTTATTGGCTGCTTCATCACATGAGTTGCAAGTCCTGTTAAAATGCCTTACCATAATCTAAATATGATTTGTGTCATTCTGAGCACCGTGGGTGGACGCCCTAATGGGTTATGCACCCAATGCATATAGGTCCTGTACATTTTTCAAATGGCCATTCAATTAAATCTTCCCGGTCATATTGTCTGGCTCCACATTTTCCTAATGACAACCCTGCCATGGACAAACCTTATAAAGGCATTCATGCTGCATCCTAATCTGAATCCACTGTGTTAGCTAGCAAGCAAATCTATACCGAGTTGTGGCTGTGGTATCACATGAGTGGCCATATTTGACGGTGCTTCTTAAGGTAGCATTAAGACCTGGGTATAATAGGATACTGTATTACAGAATCATTTCAGAGCCTATGGATTGGGGTTGCCAGCCGCTGAGATGCCTAGTACAGATGTAGGATCTTAATTTGAGATAGTTTGCTCCAGCAGGAAAATATTATTTGGATTATAATTAATGGATTTTTTTTTATGGGTCGACACATTTCATTTGCGCAAATCAAGTCTGACATTTTAAAGTGGAAATGACAAACTTGACAAACCTTTTTAAACCTTGAATGCACTGCAAGTTTGCATTTCCTGCCTTCCAGGAAAATTCTCAGTAACAAAAGAGTGATCAACTTAAGATCCTTAATTGTACATCCGTGGTAAAAGGACTAAGATCGTCCTAGTTTTACACAGGAAGCAGGAGCAGGAAGAACCAAATGAGTTGAGAAGAACCAGATGACATAAAGGCCTAGGCACACAGGGGGTTTACATTGCTTCTGATACATCCAGACACGGAAGGAGAATCACCATAGCCTTCACTACAGGATCCCTGAACCAGTTATCCTCCAGTGAACGTTAGCCACCATGTGTTATAGCCTAGCGCCTGACTGATCCCAGTTCACCATTCCCCATGCTCTCCATGCTCCACTGGCTCTTTATCTCTCCCAGAGCAGTTCCCGGAACAGTGGCTGTGGAGCTGAGATGAAAGCTAGGCTGATTCTCTATGGCCATATGCCACAGCCATTACAGAGATGAATGACTTCATAGGGATGGAGGGATGGAAAGGGATTGGAGAGAGAGACCAAACAAGGGATTTGTTGGGTCTTCTTTGGTCGCCTCATGGGTTTAGCTGGCTCAGCTTGCAGCTTTGGATGCAGAGGGAAACTGTGTAATATATTCATGTGATTGGTTATCATGGTTCATGGTTATGTGTCTTCACATTTTCTTGTAAAAAAAAAGAAGGAAATATAGGCATGGTTTTAATGAAATGGACTTTGATCGCTCCTCCCCAGTATCCCAAGGGAAAGCCAGCTTCCATCAATGGCGAGGTCAAAATCGATGAAAAGAAAATCCTCACAGGATTTGACGTTTTCCTTGACTTTACAGGCAATGACACTAGACTGGTAGACTTTCGCCCTGAGAGTATAGGCAAACAGCAAACAGGCTGCTATTAGCATACATTAATGGCATCTTTCCGTCAAGTTGGTCATCTTATCTTCAGCAGTAGGTTTAGGCTCTGTATTTTTTAAAGCCATGTTTAATCATGCCATGCATTTTACATAGATAGTCCCACCCTGTCGGTCATCTCATAGTAGTTTTCAGTGACAACAGTGACCACAATAGTGACCACTATTCTACCATATGCTATTGTATTGTATGCTGATTACAGTGGTCAATTCATTCTAGAATAATGAAATTATTAATTTATCTTCTGTTGCATTTTATTATCATGTCTTACATACTGGTTCTATCATGTGTTATGCTGCAACTCTTATGGTTGTGGTAATGCTCACACACTCAGGTGTTAAGTAATATTCTTGCTTCATTATCTGCACACAGTCTTACATTATGACATGGCTGCTGATATTGCATTCGTGGGAGCATGTGCATGTTTAGGTTTCGCATCCATCACCTTACGAGGCAAATGCCATGCTATTCATGCATTTGGTGTTATGTCGCGTATCATCTGCACATAATTGTTGGCATGGTTGCTACTATTGCTATTGGCAATTGTACACGGAGAGGTCATGGCAAAACTAGCCACCCCTTCCATTGCAGTACGATGGCAGACAGATTCATTTTATCCAGGTGATTACAGAATGTTTCCGCATATCTTTTAACCCATGCTATGAGGCTTCTAGTATATGACGGCGAGTGAGTAATCCCCCTCTACCATCAGTCCTATTAGCAAACGTGCAATCATTGTATAACAAAATGGATGAGCTCCGATCAAGACTATCCTACCAACGAAACATTCAAAACTGTAATATCTTGTGTTTCACCGAGTCGTGGCTGAAAGATGACATGGATAACATACAGCTGGCAGTGTTTTCAGTCCATTGACAAGATAGAAGAGCTGCCTCAGGTAAGACAAGGGGTGGCGGTCTGTGTCTATTTGTAAATAACAGCTGTTGCACAAAATCTAATAGTAATATCAAGATTTTTCTCGCCTGAGGTAGAGTATCTCATGATAAGCTGTAAACCACACTATTTACCAAGAGAGTTTAGCTATATTTTTTGAAGTTGCGTTTTTGGGGGGTTTGTTACTATAATTATCCTTTCACTGTTAGTCTACACCTGTTATTTATGAAGCATGTGACAACATTTGATTTGATACTGTATGTTGTTGTATGCTATGTGATGGTGTGTCATGAATGAGCTGTGCTGCTGAAGCATTCTACTGCCTAGTTTTCCCTCTGTACGTCTTGTGTTATATAACCATGTATGCCTTTTCTATTCCACATGTCAGTCAATCAAACGCAGCTTTTTGTTATCATTGTTGCAGAGATTCAGTTCATTTCAGATGACAGGATCCTTCAGTGCATAATCTACTCAGGATCCATCTGTCCGCTACTCTCATTGCTACGAAGCAGCAACCAACATGCATGTCAAAGTATCACTTCTCTCTCAGTACCAGAATTTTGAGTCCAAGTTAAGGAAACAGTGTTACATTCTGCTTTTCCAGTTGTGGTCTGCATGATGACTTTTATGGGTTCTTCAGTATGAAATACACTAAATACTCCTTCCCTTTAATTCGTTTTCTTAAGTTCTGGTTGCATTACGGACACTCACACGTCGACCGTACTTTCACATACTCCTAGATTAAATCATTATCATGGAACGTCAGTCGACATCACCAGAACTAACACTGCTTTGTTCTCCGGTGACTTCCGGCGCCGACAGAGATGGCCGCCTCGCTTCGCGTTCCTAGGAAACTATGCAGTATTTTGTTATTTCTTACATTGCTACCCCAGGTCATCTTAGGTTTCATTACATACAGTCGGGAGGAACTACTGAATATAAGAGCCATGTCAACTCACCATCATTATGACCAGGAATATGACTTTCCCGAAGTGGATCCTGTGTTCTGCCTTCCACCCAGGACAATGGATGGCAACCCCAAAAAATCGACGTTATCAAAGGGGCAAATGAAGCGGTCTTCTGGTCAGGCCCCGGAGACGGGCACATCGCGCACCACTCCCTAGCATACTACTCGCCAATGTCCAGTCTCTTGACAACAAGATTGATGAAATCCGAGCAAGGGTAGCATTCCAGAGAGACATCAGAGACTGTAACGTTCTTTGCTTCACGGAAACATGGCTCACTCGAGAGACTCGAGTGTCGGTGCAGCCAGCTGGTTTCTTCACGCATCGCGCCGACAGAAACAAGCATCTTTCTGGTAAGAAGAGGGGCGGGGGCATATGCCTTATGATTAACGAGACGTGGTGTGATCATAACAACATACAGGAACTCAAGTCCTTCTGTTCACCTGACTTGAATTTCTCACAATCAAATGTCGACTGCATTATCTACCAAGGGAATTCTCTTCGATTATAATCACAGCCGTATATATCCCCCCCAGGCAGACACATCGATGGCCCTGAACAAACTTTATTTGACTCTATGTAAACTGGAAACCACATATCCTGAGGCTGCATTCATTGTAGCTGGGGATTTTAACAAGGCTAATCTGAAAACAAGACTCCCTAAATTCTATCAGCATATCATTTCAAGGTCCTAAACGATATCTTAACCGCCATCGATAAGAAACATTACTGTGCAGCCGTATTCATTGATCTGGCCAAGGCTTTCGACTCTGTCAATCACCATATCCTCATCGGCAGACTCGACAGCCTTGGTTTCTCAAATGATTGCCTCGCCTGGTTCACCAACTACTTCTCTGATAGAGTTCAGTGTGTCAAATCGGAGGGTCTGCTGTCCGGACCTCTGGCAGTCTCTATGGGGGTGCCACAGGGTTCAATTCTTGGACCGACTCTCTTCTCTGTATACATCAATGAGGTCGCTCTTGCTGCTGGTGAGTCCCTGATCCACCTCTACGCAGACGACACCATTCTGTATACTTCCGGCCCTTCTTTGGACACTGTGTTAACAACCCTCCAGGCAAGCTTCAATGCCATACAACTCTCCTTCCGTGGCCTCCAATTGCTCTTAAATACAAGTAAAACTAAATGCATGCTCTTCAACCGATCGCTACCTGCACCTACCCGCCTGTCCAACATCACTACTCTGGACGGCTCTGACTTAGAATACGTGGACAACTACAAATACTTAGGTGTCTGGTTAGACTGTAAACTCTCCTTCCAGACCCATATCAAACATCTCCAATCCAAAGTTAAATCTAGAATTGGCTTCCTATTTCGCAACAAAGCATCCTTCACTCATGCTGCCAAACATACCCTTGTAAAACTGACCATCCTACCAATCCTCGACTTTGGCGATGTCATTTACAAAATAGCCTCCAATACCCTACTCAACAAATTGGATGCAGTCTATCACAGTGCAATCCGTTTTATCACCAAAGCCCCATATACTACCCACCATTGCGACCTGTACGCTCTCGTTGGCTGGCCCTCGCTTCATACTCGTCGCCAAACCCACTGGCTCCATGTCATCTACAAGACCCTGCTAGGTAAAGTCCCCCCTTATCTCAGCTCGCTGGTCACCATAGCATCTCCCACCTGTAGCACACGCTCCAGCAGGTATATCTCTCTAGTCACCCCCAAAACCAATTCTTTCTTTGGCCGCCTCTCCTTCCAGTTCTCTGCTGCCAATGACTGGAACGAACTACAAAAATCTCTGAAACTGGAAACACTTATCTCCCTCACTAGCTTTAAGCACCAACTGTCAGAGCAGCTCACAGATTACTGCACCTGTACATAGCCCACCTATAATTTAGCCCAAACAACTACCTCTTTCCCAACTGTATTTAATTTTTATTTATTTATTTATTTTGCTCCTTTGCACCCCATTATTTTTTTATTTCTACTTTGCATATTCTTCCATTGCAAAACTACCATTCCAGTATTTTACTTGCTATATTGTATTTACTTTGCCATCATGGCCTTTTTTGCCTTTACCTCCCTTCTCACCTCATTTGCTCACATTGTATATAGACTTGTTTATACTGCATTATTGACTGTATGTTTGTTTTTACTCCATGTGTAACTCTGTGTCGTTTTATCTGTCGAACTGCTTTGCTTTATCTTGGCCAGGTCGCAATTGTAAATGAGAACTTGTTCTCAACTTGCCTACCTGGTTAAATAAAGGTAAAATAAAAAATAAATAAATAAAAATTTGCGCAAGCAGGGCTGGTAAAACCCTGGAACATTGTTATTCTAACTTCTGCGACGCATATAAGGCCCTCCCCCGCCCTCCTTTCGTAAAAGCTGACCACAACCCCATTTTGTTGCTTCCAGCCTACAGACAGAGACTAAAACAAGAAGCTCCCGCGCTCAGGTCTGTTCAACGCTGGTCCAACCAATCTGATTCCATGCTTCAAGACTGCTTCGATCACGTGGATTGGGATATGTTCCACATTGCGTCCAACAACAACATTGACGAATACGCTGATTCGGTGAGCGAGTTCATTAGAAAGTGCATTGACGATGTTATACCCACAGCAACGATTAAAACATTCCCAAACCAGAAACCATGGATTGATGGCAGCATTCGCGCGAAACTGAAAGCGCGAACCCCTGCTTTTAACCAGGGCAAGGTGACCGGAAACATGACCGAATACAAACAGTGTAGCTATTCCCTCCGCAAGGCAATCAAACAAGCTAGGCGTCAGTAGAGACAAAGTAGAGTCGGAAGTCAACGGCTCAGACACAAGAGGTATGTGGCAGGGTCTACAGTCAATCATGGATTACAAAAACAAAACCATCCACGTCGCGGACCAGGATGTCTTGCTCCCAGACAGACTAAATAACTTTTTTGCTCGCTTTGAGGACAATACAGTGCCACTAACACGGCCCATTAGCCGACGTGAGTAAAACATTTTAACGTGTTAACCCTCGCAAGGCTGCAGGCCCAAACGGCATCACCAGCCGCGTCCTCAGAGCATGCGCAGACCAGCTGGCTGGTGTGTTTACGGACATATTCAATCAATCCTTATCCCAGTCTGCTGTTCCCACATGCTTCAAGAGGGCCACCATTGTTTCTGTTCCCAAGAAAGCAAAGGTAACTGAGCTAAACGACTACCGCCCCATAGCACTCACTTCCGTCATCATGAAGTGCTTTGAGAGACGAGTCAAGGACCATATCACCTCCACCCTACCTGACACCCTAGACCCACACCAATTTGCTTACCGATCCAATAGGTCCACAGACGACGCAATCGCAACCATGCTGCACACTGCCCTAACCCATCTGGACAAGAGGAATACCTATGTGAGAATGCTGTTCATCGACTACAGCTCAGCATTTAACACCATAGTACATTCCAAACTCGTCATTAAGCTCGAGACCCTGGGTCTCGACCCCGCCCTGTGCAACTGGGTACTGGACTTCCTGACGGGCCGCCCCCAGGTGGTGAGGGTAGGTAACAACATCTCCACCCCGCTGATCCTCAACACTGGGCCTCCACAAGGGTGGGTTCTCAGCCCTCTCCTGTACTCCCTGTTCACCCACGACTGCGTGGCCAACTCAATCATCAAGTTTGCGGACGACACTACAGTGGTAGGCTTCATTACCAACAACGACGAGACGGCCTACAGGGAGGAGGTGAGGGCCCTCGGAGTGTGGTGTCAGGAAAATAACATCACACTCAACGTCAACAAAACAAAGGAGATGATTGTGGACTTCAGGAAACAGCAGAGGGAGCACCCCCCTATCAACATCGACGGGACAGTAGTGGAGAGGGTAGTAAGTTTTAAATTCCTCGGCGTACACATCACTGACAAACTGAATTGGTCCACCCACACAGACAGGGTTGTGAAGAAGGCGCAGCAGTGCCTCTTGAACCTCAGGAGGCTGAAGAAATCCGGTTTGTCACCAAAAGCACTCACAAACTTCTACAGATGCACAATCGAGAGCATCCTGTCGGGCTGTATCACCACCTGGTACGGCATTCTGCTCCGCCCACAACCGTAAGGCTCTCCAGAGGGTAGTGAGGTCTGCACAACGCATCACCGGGGGCAAACTACCTGCCCTCCAGGACACCTACACCACCCAATGTCACAGGAAGGCCATAAAGATCATCAAGGACAACAACCACCCGAGCCACTGCCTGTTCACCCCGCTATCATCCAGAAGGCGAGGTCAGTACAGGTGCATCAAATCAGGGACAGAGAGACTGAAACACAGCTTCTATCTCAAGGCCATCAGACTGTTAAACAGCCACCACTAACATTGAGTGGCTGCTGCCAACATACTGACTCAACTCCAGCCACTTTAATAATGGAAATTGATGTAAATTGATGTAAAAATGTATCACTTGCCACTTTAAACAATGCCACTTAATATAATATAATGTTTACATACCATACATTACTCATCTCATATGTATATGTATATACTGTACTCTATATCATCTACTGCATCTTTATGTAATACATGTATCACTAGCCACTTTAAACTATGCCACTTTGTTAACATACCCTACATTACTCATCTCATATGTATATACTGTACTCGATACCATCTACTGCATCTTGCCTATACCGTTCTGTACCATCACTCATTCATATATCTTTATGTACATATTCTTTATCCCCTTACACTTGTGTATAAGGTAGTAGTTGTGGAATTGTTCGGTTAGATTACTCGTTAGTTATTACTGCATTGTCGGAACTAGAAGCACAAGCATTTCGCTACACTCACATTAACATCTGCTAACCATGTGTATGTGACAAATAAAATGTGATTTGATTTGATTCTTTCATGTTATGCTGCCTGTAAATTGAGCACGGGCGGAACCTGGCGAACCTCTGTTCAACATTGATTCTGGCAACCAATGGCAAGTTATTGGAACTCATCACTGCTCTGAGCTATGGGCTGCCCAATTCTGTATCGGTGCTGCTACTGCTTTTCAATCTGGGCCCATGATCCTCTGATGCTACGATGTTACATTTGATTGATTCAGAGATTGTGGAGTTGACATGCGTTCCTGCAGTATTGTTATATGACCATGATTGTATATGTATATACTGTACTCTATATAATCTACTGCATCTTTATGTAATACATGTATCACTAGCCACTTTAAACTATGTCACTTTGTTTACATACCCTACATTACTCATCTCATATGTATATACTGTACTCGATACCATCTACTGCAACTTGCCAACCCATTTCTGCAGCATTGAAGGTCCCCAAGAACACAGTGTCCTCCATCATCCTAGACACTGTGCTTCTACATCTGCATTGCTTGCTCTTAGGAGTTTTAGGCTGGGTATCTGTATCAGCACTTTGTGACAACTGCTGATGTAAAAAGGGATTTATAAAATGCATTTGATTGATTGAGCGATAGCTACCACATTGTACATTTCTCTGCTACAACGATTGAGGCTATGTTTGAAGTGTATAGCTCTCTTACAAAGTAGGGCTTCCCTTCAAAGTGAATGTATAGTCTAGTAGTTGTGGATTATACATTTCAACAAGGGTTTTGGCAGTGGAAATGAAGGAAATATCAAGTAAGCTAGCTACTCCCCACAAGCACTGGCTAAACACTTTTCTCTCAGTGAATTTTCTCTATCTGCCTAGAAGGTCAACTTCCACTAGAATGCAGCTCCTATCCATGCTATTGAAAAGATTCTGCCCATAATTTCCTTCGTAATTGCCTCCTCTACCCTGAGATAACGCTGGACAAAGGAGATTTTTTTTGTTGTGAAAAATTAACACATTTTCAAAAATGGTCTAGCTCCCATTAAAGTTTTCTATTGAGAGTGGAGGAGTTATCAAGGAATGAAAGGAGAGAAATAACAAACAGTTCCCTCTCTCTCTTACAAGGCCAGTCTCTGTTTCTCTGTCTACCTTTGCCTCTCCCTTCTCCATTTCTCTCTCTCTCTCTCTCTCTCTCTCTCTCTCTCTCTGTCTCTGTCTCTGTCTCTGTCTCTGTCTCTGTCTCTGTCTCTGTCTCTGTCTCTGTCTCTCTCTGTCTCTGTCTCTGTCTCTCTGTCTCTGTCTCTCTGTCTCTGTCTCTCTCTCTCTCCATCCTTCCTTCTCTCTTCCTATCTCACCACCACGCACACGTCACTCCTTGTGTGAATAAAAATCTCTCTGTAACGACAAGGTTATCTTTGGGCAGTAGAAAGAACTCTCTCTTCTTCTCTGTCTGATCTGTGAGTCATTCACATGTGGCTGGGCCAGTCACAAGTTCACCACGCCATCTAACAGAGGCTCCTGTCCTGGATCAATTACCTTTCATCTAGCCGGTCCCCATGTTAACAAACCCTGTTTAACTCCACAGAATTGAAGGGCAATGTAAATTTCAACCTAGCCTGAGGGGAACCCAAATCCGACGTGGATTCAAATATTATTATTTTTTTTTTTTCAAATACGTTGCTGTGCTTGACTAGCATGCCTGGAAAAATTAGGCTGGGAGGATGGCCCATAAAGTGCTAAATCCCTCCCATCTGGCACTTAAGGCAGGCTCAAGCAAACGCTCAAAGTACTTGAAGGATTGTAAATACAATTTGAACCCAGGTCTGATTCAAATACAGATCTATCGGCTATAGATTAGTGTTACATATAAAAGTCAATATAAGGGCTATTTGTGTTGAAGAGGCTATTTAGAGGCTATTTGTGTTGAAGAGGCTATTTAGAGGCTATTTGTGTTGAAGAGGCTATTTAGAGGCTATTTGTGTTGAAGAGGCTATTTAGAGACTATTTGTGTTGAAGAGGCTATTTAGAGGCTATTTGTGTTGAAGAGGCTATTTAGAGGCTATTTGTGTTGAAGAGGCTATTTAGAGGCTATTTGTGTTGAAGAGGCTATTTAGAGGCTATTTGTGTTGAAGAGGCTATTTAGAGGCTATTTGTGTTGAAGAGGCTATTTAGAGGCTATTTGTGTTGAAGAGGCTATTTAGAGGCTATTTGTGTTGAAGAGGCTATTTAGAGGCTATTTGTGTTGAAGTGCATCAAGGGACCGGTCCTTGAGGTACGAGAAAGACAGGTTTACGAGATCTGTCTGTGCCCTTCACCTTTTCCTCTAATTGCCTCTGGATTTATTATTGATTACCTGGAGCCCCTTACACCTTTTCCCCATGTAATCCCGTCATAGGGTCTTACCAACCGCTTTCTCACCTCTGTGTGTCTCATGTGATTAGGATTATTGATCTCGGGGAGAGACCGTGCATTTAGGGTGACCACATTTAAAATACCCAAAATGTGGGACAACAGTGTGATTTTCCGGGACATTCGCGGGACAGTGTAGCCGACATGAAAAAACATTTTGGGGCAGGGAACGTAAAACAGTTAGGAAGGGAGAGTTTTAAAATGGGATTGAGTGAAGTTGCAGCAAATATGTTGAATGAGCAACAAATGAGCATGGAGAGCCTCACAAGTTTGACGAAATTACCTTATATCTTTCAGTCTAATATGGCTATTTACTTACTCGTGTACTGTAGCGCGTCGTCAGAAGCATGCGTTTTGTAAGTAGTTAGTCCTAACTGTCCTCTCCAGGTTTAGCTAGAATTCTGCCCCAAAGCATTTGAGAAATGTGATTGGTCACTGGCCCACTTCTCGTCTTGTGCAGAATATCAAATCTCACATCCTAGTCTCATGAACTAGGCGTAAATTCAAATTAGTATGATATGTTACGATTGGTATGGTTACATAAGACAGATGGTTACTGAAGGCAAAACGAAAGTAAGGTGGTTGGTCTTGGTTGGTCGGGGTGGATGGGTAGATGTGTAACGCAAGCATCTACCAACCCAAAGGTTGTGAGTTCAAATCTCATCACAGATAACTTTAGCTAATTCTGAAGGTTTCATCTACTTACTACTTTTTAGCTACTTATGATGTAAGCCAAACCTTCCCCTAACCTTAACCATTTTAGCTAACCCATCCCCTAACCCTAACAT
The DNA here is from genome assembly GCF_002021735.2 of Oncorhynchus kisutch. Taxonomy (NCBI): domain Eukaryota; kingdom Metazoa; phylum Chordata; class Actinopteri; order Salmoniformes; family Salmonidae; genus Oncorhynchus; species Oncorhynchus kisutch. The sequence goes on from NC_034189.2 coordinate 30,374,580, forward strand.
TAACCCTTTAATCTAACTTAATCTGAATTTAATCTAACTTAATCTGAACTTAATCCTAACCCTAAACCCTAACCTAGCTAACATTAGCTACAGTAGCTGGCTAACGTTAGCCATCTAGCCACTTAGCTAGAATTCGTAAAATATCATACGTTTTCCAAATACCTAATATATTGTACATTTGGAAAATTCATAACATATAATCCGAATTGTTATTCGTAACATATCATACAAAATGGAGAATCGCAAATGTATGTACAGAATTATACGAAATGCTCTGGAACCATCAATGCAGCAATCTAAACAATGACTGGAGAAGTGTTAAACAACTTCAGTCCCACATCCTTATGATACATACTATATTTTCAATTTAACTGCAAGAGAAAGGTTGGAATGTCTGACAGAAATATGGGTCAAAACCTCCTGGGACATGAGGTCAGTCAGGATCACCACTTTATTTTAAGAATGTGAAATGTCAGAATAATAGTAGAGAGAATGATTTAGTTCAGCTTTTATTTCTTTCATCACATTCCCAGTGGGTCAGAAGTTTACATACACTCAATTAGTATTTGGTAGCATTGCCTTAAATTGTTTAAGTTGGGTCAAGCTTTTCGGGTAGCCTTCCACAAGCTTCCCACAATAAGTTGGGTGAATTTTGGCCCATTCCTCCTGACAAAGCTGGTGTAACTGAGTCTGGTTTTTAGGCCTCCTTGCTCGCACATGCTTTTCTGTTCTGCCTGCAAATCTTCTATAGGATTGAGGTCAGGGATTTGTGATGGCCACTCCAATACCTTGACTTTGTTGTCCATTTTGCCACAACTTTGGAAGTTTGCCTGGGGTTATTGTCCATTTGGAAGACAATTTGCGACCTGACGGATGTCTTGAGATGTTGCTTCAAAATATCCACATAGTTTTCCATCCTCATGATGCCATCTATTTTGTGATGTTCACCAGACCCTCCTGCAGCAAAGCACCCCCACAACATGATGCTGCCACCCCTGTGCTTCACGGTTTCACCAGACCAGAGGACATTTTTCCAAAAAGTATGATCTTTGTCCCCATGTGCAGTTTCAAACCATAGACTGTCTTTTTTTATGGCAGTTTTGGAGCAGTTGCTTCTTCCTTATTGAGCGACCTTTCAGGTTATGTCAATATAGGACTCGTTTTACTGTAGATATAGATACCTTTGTACCTGTTTCCTCCAGCAACTTCACAAAGTCCTTTGCTGTTGTTCTGGGATTAATTTGCACTTTTCGCACCAAAGTACGTTCATCTCTAGGAGAATGCGTCTCCTTCCTGAGCGGTATGACGTCTGCGTGGTCCCATGGTGTTTATACTTGCATGCTATTGTTTGTACAGATGAACGTGGTACCTTCAGGCACTTGGAAATTGCTCCCAAGGATGAACCAGACTTGTGGAGGTCTAAAAAAACAATTCTGAGGTCTTGGCTGATGTCTGTTGATTTTCCCATGATGTCAATCAAAGAGGCACTGAGTTTGAAGGTAGGCCTTGAAATACATCCACAGGTACACCTCCAATTGATTCAAAGGATGTCAATTAGGCTATCAGAAGCTTCTAAAGCCATGACATCATTATCTGGAATTTTCCAAGCTGTTTAAAGGCACAGTCTTCTTAGTGTATGTAAACTCCTGACCCACTGGAATTGTGATACAATGAATTATAAGTGAAATAATCTATCTGTAAACAATTGTTGGAAAAATGACTTGTGTCATGCACAAAGTAGATGTCCTTGCCAAAACTATAGTTTGTTAACAAGACATTTGTGGAGTGGTTGAAAAATGAGTTTTAATGACTTCAACCTAAATGTATGTAAACTTCCGACTTCAACTGTACACACACACGTACACACACACTAAGGTACATACACACACACACGTCTGTTTGTCTTGCCCCGTCCCAAGTATATATATTTTTCTTATTATATATTTCTTATACATTTTAAATATGTTTTTTTAATATCAATTTCCATCTACGGACTGAACATACTCTCCTGCAACCCGCCTCACCCAATGTGGTACGGATCTGCTATTCTTTACACTTTAGAACCGGAACCTCTATCAGAAACTAGCCAGCTAACTAGTTACTAGCTAGTAGTCAGTTAGCCACTGCTAGCGGTCATCACCGTTAACTCCGACATCAGCCAGCCTCAGCCTGGTCAATTCCTGCCTGTCTGCACAGCGCAATATTAATCCAGAGCATATCGGACTGCTTTTTCTCCACCTCATTTCCGGATTCCTACCTCAATCTCTGAACCTTTACACCGGATCATTGCAGCTAGCTAGCTGCTATACGAGTGGCTACTCCTGGCTAACGTCTCTGTCCCGAAGCAAACACCAGTTAGCCTGGAGCTAGCCTTGAGCTAGGCCCGTCTCCCGGCTAGCTAAAGACGTCCATCAGTCAATTCTTGGGCTACATTACGTGTTTTGCCAATTGGCCTGGACCATTTTACTGCCGACACGGAGCCCTGCCGATCCATCACAACTGGTCTGCCGGCGTAACCGTCCGAGGGGGTTTCAGCAGGCTCATCCGTTGCGACGTCCCCCGAAGGCCCATCTACTAGCCTGCGAGCCCCAGCCTGCTAGCTGTCTGAATCGCTGTGTCTCCAGCTCGCCTAGCTACTCACTGGACACTATGATCACTCGGCTACACATGCCTCTCCCTAATGTCAATATGCCTTGTCTATTGCTGTTTTGGTTAGTGATTATTGTCTTATATCACTGTAGAGCCTCCAGCCCTTCTCAATATGCCTTAGCTAGCCCTTTTGTTACACCCCCCACACGTGTTGACCTCACCTGGCTTAAATGGTGCCTCTAGAGACAAAACCTCTCCCATCGTCACTCAATGCCTAGGTTTACCTCCACAGTATTCACATCCTACCATACCCGTGTTTGTACATTATGCCTTGAATCTATTCTTCAGCGCCCAGAAATCTGCTCCTTTTACTCTCTGTTCTGAACGCACTAGACTACCAGTTCTATAGCCTTTAGCCGTACCCTTTTCCTACTCCTCCTCTGTTCCTCTGGTGATGTAGAGGTTAACCCAGGCCCTGCAGCCCCTAGCTCCACTCCCATTACCCAGCTGCACTCATTTGTTGACTTCTGTAACCGTAAAAGCCATGGTTTCATGCAAGTTAACATTAGAAGCCTCCTCCCTAAGTTTGTTTTATTCACTGTCTTAGCACACTCCGCCAACCCTGATGTCCTAGCCGTGTCTGAATCCTGGCTTAGGAAGACCACCAAAAATCATAACATTTCCATCCCTAACAATAACATCTTCCGACAAGATAGAACTGCCAAACGGGGCAGAGTTGCAATCTACTACAGAGATAGCCTGCAGAGTTCTGTCATACTATCTAGGTCAATTCGAGCTTATACTTTTAAAAATCCACCTCTCACCGTTGCCGCTAGTTATAGACCCCCTTCAGGCCCCAGCTGTGCCCTGGAAACCATATGTGAATTGATTGCCCCCATCTAACTTCAGAGTTCGTACTGTTAGGTGACCTAAACGGGGACATGCTTAACACCCCGGCTGTCCTACAATCTAAGCTAGATAGCCTCAATCTCTCACAAATTATGAAGGAACCTACCAGGTACAACCCTAAATCCGTAACCATGGGCACCCTCTTAGATATCATCCTGACCAACTTGCCCTCTAATTACACCTCTCCTGGGCTACAATATCCGGACCCACGACCGGTCTATCGATGTCACCGCATGAAGAGGAATAAACAGACCCACCCCATCGCGACGTCCCCCAAAGGATAAATCTCTAGCCCTTGCTATCTCCTTGCTTGCTAACTCGGCCTGCTAACTGCTAGCTTGTTTAGCCCCGGCCTACTAACTGTTAGCTTGTTAGCACAGGCCTGCTAACCGTCTGAATTGCCGCGTCCCAAACACTCACTGGACCCATATTTACTTTCTATCTCTTTTCGATTTTTTATTTGTTTATACCTTCCGGTAACCTGCCTCACCCAATGTGATACGGAATCGCTATTATTTTTAATTTTTAGAACACACTCAAGAACCTCCAGAAGCTAACCAGCTAACTAGCTACAAGCTATTTAGTCATTGTTCGTTTTTTTTTTTTTACCTGGATAACACTCGCCAGTCCAGCTTCCCTGCCCCATCCACCGCTGCCCCCTGGACACTGATCACTTGGCTACATAGCTGATGCACGCTGGACTGTCCATTAATCACGGTACTCCATTCTGCTTGTTTATGTTTTATCTGTCGGCCCAGTTGCCTAGTCAACGCCATTTTACCTGCTGTTGTTGTGCTAGCTGATTAGCTGTTGTTGTCTCACCTACTGTTTTAGCTAGCTCTCCCAATTCAACACCTGTGATTACTGTATGCCTCGCTGTATGTCTCTCTCAAATGTCAATATGCCTTGTATACTGTTGTTCAGGTAAGTTATCATTGTTTTAGTTCACAATGGAGCCCCCAGTTCCACTCTTCATACCCCTGATACCTCCTTTGTCCCACCTCCCACACATGCGGTGACCTCACCAATTACAACCAGCATGTCCCGAGATACAACCTCTCTCATCATCACCCAGTGCCTGGGCTCACCTCCGCTGTACCCGCACCCCACCATACCCCTGTCTGCGCATTATGCCCTGAATATATTCTACCATGCCCAGAAACCTGCTCCTCTTATTCTCTGTCCCCAACGCTCTAGGCGACCAGTTTTGATAGCCTTTAGCCGCACCCTCATACTACTCCTTCTCTGTTCCGCGGGTGATGTGGAGGTAAATCCAGGCCCTGCATGTCCCCAGGCACCCTCATTTGTTGACTTCTGTGATCGAAAAAGCCTTGGTTTCATGCATGTCAACATCAGAAGCCTCCTCCCTAAGTTTGTTTTACTCACTGCTTTAGCACACTCTGCTAACCCTGATGTCCTTGCCGTGTCTGAATCCTGGCTCAGGAAGGCCACCAAAAATTCTGAGATTTCCATACCCAACTATAACATCTTCCGTCAAGATAGAACTGCCAAAGGGGGAGGAGTTGCAGTCTACTGCAAAGAGAGCCTGCAAAGTAATGTCATACTTTCCAGGTCCATACCCAAACAGTTCGAACTACTAATTTTGAAAATTACTCTCTCCAGAAATAAGTCTCTCACTGTTGCCGCCTGCTACCGACCCCCCTCAGCTCCCAGCTGTGCCCTGGACACCATTTGTGAATTGATCGCCCCCCATCTAGCTTCAGAGTTTGTTCTGTTAGGTGACCTAAACTGGGATATGCTTAACACCCCGGCAGTCCTACAATCTAAGCTAGATGCCCTCAATCTCACACAAATCATCAAGGAACCCACCAGGTACAACCCTAACTCTGTAAACAAGCGCACCCTCATAGACGTCATCCTGACCAACTGGCCCTCCAAATACACCTCCGCTGTCTTCAACCAGGATCTCAGCGATCACTGCCTCATTGCCTGTATCCGCTACGGAGCCGCAGTCAAACGACCACCCCTCATCACTGTCAAACGCTCCCTAAAACACTTCTGTGAGCAGGCCTTTCTAATCGACCTGGCCCGGGTATCCTGGAAGGACATTGACCTCATCCCGTCAGTTGAGGATGCCTGGTCATTCTTTAAAAGTAACTTCCTCACCATTTTAGATAAGCATGCTCCGTTCAAAAAATGCAGAACTAAGAACAGATACAGCCCTTGGTTCACTCCAGACCTGACTGCCCTCGACCAGCACAAAAACATCCTGTGGCGGACTGCAATAGCATCGAATAGTCCCCGCAATATGCAACTGTTCAGGGAAGTCAGGAACCAATACACGCAGTCAGTCAGGAAAGCTAAGGCCAGCTTCTTCAGGCAGAAGTTTGCATCCTGTAGCTCCAACTCCAAAAAGTTCTGGGACACTGTGAAGTCCATGGAGAACAAGAGCACCTCCTCCCAGCTGCCCACTGTACTGAGGCTAGGTAACACGGTCACCACCGATAAATCTATGATTATCTATGATTAGCCACACTCAAGGTACTGAACGATATCATAACCGCCATCGATAAAAGACAGTACTGTGCAAAAAAAACTAATTTGAACAAAAATGTACACAAAATATTCTGTAATGTCAAAGTGGAAGAACAATTCTAATATTTTATAAAGATGAATAGAAATGGAATAACTAAAATATAGTGGTTGTCTTGAAGCTCAGTTTAGAAAGACGATGGTATTTCTGATGTGTCTGGGTGGTTTTTAAAAGCATAATTGTTAACCATGCTTAAAGAGATATTCAATGTCTGATTTGTTATTGTTACCCATCCACCAATCACTGCCCTTCTTTATGAGGCTTTCGAAAAGCGCCCTGATCTTTGTAGTTGAATCTGGGCTTGAAATTCAGTATTGACAGAGACCTTACATGTGTGGTATGTATGGGGGAAAGAGAAAGGGTTAGTCATAAAAAAAATCAGGTCAGCCCCAGGTCAGTGATTTATGTGATTTGTTAAGCCACATTTGACTCCTGAACTAATTTAGGCTTGCCTAAACAAAGGGGTTGAAAACTTATGCAACGACTATACGGTATTTTTGTTATACATTTTTATATACAGTATACAGTGCATTCTGTAAGTATTCAGACCCCTTGACTTTTTCCACATTTTGTTACATTACAGCCTTATTCTAAAATGGAATAAATACATTTCTATCCTCATCAATCTACACACAATACCTCATCATGACAAAGCGAAAACAGGATTTTGGAATAAAAAACTGAAATGCCTTATTTGCATAAGTATTAAAACCCTTTGCTATGAAGACTCGAAATTGAGCTCCTGTTTCCATTGATCATCCTTGAGATGTTTCTACAACTTGATTGGAGTCCACCTGTGGTATATTCAATTACTTTGTTCATGTTTTGGAAAGACACACACCTGTCTTTATAAGGTCCCACAGTTGACAGTGCACGTCAGAGCAAAAAACAAGCCATGAGGTCAAAGGAATTGTCCGTAGAGCTCCAAAACATGATTGTGTCGGAAGGGTACCAAAACAATTCTGCAGCATTGAAGGTCTCCAAGAACACAATGCCCTCCATCATTCTTAAACGGAATACGTTTGGAACCACCAAAACTCTTCGTAGAGCTGGCTGCCCGGTCAAACTGAGCAATTGGGGGAGAAGGGCCTTGGTCAGGGAGGTGACGAAGAACACAATGGTCACTCTGACAGAACTCAAGAGTTCCTCTGTGGAGATGGGAGAACCTTCCAAAAGGACAACCGTCTCTGCAGCACTTTCACCAATCAGGCCAGACGGGGGAAAAAACAGAGCAAAGTACAGAGAGACCCTTGATGAAAACATGCTCCAGAGCTCAGACTGGGGCGAAGGCTCCAATAGGACAACAACCCTAAGCACACAGTCAAGACAACGCAGGAGTGGCTTCGGGACAAGTCTCTGAATATCCCTGAGTTGCCCAGCCAGAGCCCCGACTTGAACCCAATCTAACATCTCTGGAGAGACCTGAAAATAGCTGTGCAGCAACGCTCCCCATCCAACCTGACAGAGCTTGAGAGGATTTGCAGGGAAGAATCGGAGAAACTCCCCAAATACAGGTGTGCCAAGCTTGTAGCAAGAAGACTATAATTGGTGCTTCAACAAAATACTGAGTAAAGGGTCTGAATACTTATGTAAATGTGATATTTCCATTTTTTATTTGGAAAAATTTATAAAAACCTGTTTTCGCTTTGTCGTTGTGGGGTATCGTATGTAGATTCATGAAGGAAAAAAACTATTCCATCCAATTTATAATTAGGCTGTAACGTAACCAAATGTGGAAAAAGGCAAGGAGTCAGAATACTTTCCGAATGGACTGTATACAGTATACAGTGCAGTGAAAAAGTGTTCGCTCCCCTTTCTGATTTTCTCTATTTTTCAATATTTTTGATACTGAATGTTATCAGAACTTCAACCAAAACCTAATATTAGATAAAGGGAACCCGAGTTTACGGATAACGAAAACAACAGATACTTATTTAATTAACAAAGTTATGCCACACCCAATTCCCCTGTTTGAAAAAGTAATTTCCCCCTTTACACTCAATAACTGGTTGTGCCACCTTCAGCAGCAATGACTGCAACCAAATGCTTCCTGTAGTTGTTGATCAGTCTCTCATGTCACTGTGGAGGAGTTTTGACCCACTCTTGCATGCAGAACTGCTTTAACTCAGCAACATTTGTGGGTTTCCAAGCCTGAACTGCTCATTTCAAGTCCTGCCACAACATCTCAATTGAGATTAACTTGAATGAAAATGAAAATAAGTAAATTAAATAAGTATGTACTTGTTGAAATGTTTGTTGATTCAGGTTGCCTTTATGTAATATTCAGTTTTGGTTGACGATCTGATCACATTTAGTACCACCTTCACCAATTCAATCGATTTTAATCCCACTTTGTAACACAAGAAAACGTGAAAGAAATCTAAGGGGTCTGAATACTTTTGCAAGGCACTGTATGCACACACACACACACACACACACACACACACACACACACACACACACACACACACACACACACACACACACACACACACACACACACACACACAGAGAGAGAGAGCAGTGGTTGGGCTCCCACTGATAGGAATTCCCTCCTGCTAGCCCTGGGGTGTCTTTAAATACCAAACTGATCCACAGTTCCTACTACCAGACTTCCGACTGTCAGAACGCAGACACTCACAGTTCACAGTCAGGACCCCCGAGACACCATCTCCCCCTGTCGACTCACTCTCTCTTAGATTCTCTCTCAGATTCTCTCTTTCAGTCTCTCGCCCTCTTTCCTTCGCTGTCAGTCTCTCTCTTAGATTCTCTCTCCCTCCCTCCCTGTTGGTGAGGGGCTTTGTGATGGAATGTGTGGGCATTGCTTCCTTTGAGGATGTTGACAACTAGCGGGTTTAGTCATAATTCTGCTCTGCATGCATCGTTTGGGGTTTTGTGTTGCACACAAAGTGTAGTTTTTACAGAATTCTGCATGCAGTCTCAATTGGGTGTTTGTCACATTTTGTGAATTCTTGGTTGGTGAATGGACTCCAAACCCCACAACCATAGAGGGCAATGGATTCTATAACTGATTGAAGTATTTTTAACCATATCCTAATTGGAATGTCGAGTTCTATGTTCCTTTTAATGGCGTAGAAGGCCCTTCTTGCCTTGTCTCTTAGATCATTCACAGCCTTGTGGAAGTTACCTGTGGTGTTGATGTTTAGGCCGAGGTATGTGTAGCTCTTTGTGTGCTCTAAGGCAACGGTGTCCATTCCCAGGCAATTAACCGCTACAGTACCAGTGTCTCGTCTCCAACCATCGCGAAAATGTGTGTGTGTGTGACCCTGGAGGGTGAGTCAGAGAGTCCCAGGTGAATTTGGGAATTGGTGGAATGGAGAGGATGGATGTGTTACTTTGTCTAATGTCCTCAATCTCTTATTGATTAGAGCACTGAGCCCAGGGGATAACATCAGTTGAAAGGACAAGCTGCCACGGGAGGCGGAAGGGGAAAATAAGAAGCAGGTCCAATCACATCACTGAACCTGAAGTCATCTGTGAGAGTGAGTGCACCCACTTTCTCCTTAACTTTGTGTTTCATGAAATCTACAGCTCAGCTGTGTCTAAAACTAGGGATGTGAACATTTAAACATTAAAATGTTTAAACGAAGTTGGGATCGTTAACGTTAAGAAAAATGGTTAACGTTAAAAAAAATTACGTTGTAGCCTAATTAGATGGTAGGCTATAAAGGCCTGGGGGAAGTTGTGCAATATAAAAAAAGCCAGACAGGAAGAGACAATCTTTAGGCTACTTTGATGAACTTGTGAGGCATGCAAGACAAGATATTGCAAGATACAGATTACCAAGACATTCTTTCTGCCTGGCCCCTCTGCCTTCTTCCTCACACTGGCTTGCCTGCTCTTACTCTTTGCTATTGATGCGTGTGTTCAGTCTTCAGTCTGTCTTCAGTCTGCTGCGTGTCGAATGTCCTAGCCTATTCTTTGACGATAGGCCCAGCTTTACTGAAGTTGCGCGACATTGCAAGCTGAGAAATTGCAAGTTTCAGCATTCCATTGCGAAATACACCTTTCGATTGACGATAGATAGGGCTAGTGCATAGTTCTGACTCTGTCTGCCTGTTGGCAGCCCTGCCTATACGGTGCCCCTCCCCTCTCTCTCTCCGGTCCTCGCTGGCTCGCTATGAAAGATGCAAGTGTTTGTGTTCACGGAAGTAAGGCAACTAATCAGTCTCCTCGGTTCCAAAAACACTGAATCTTAGGAGTCAATTCCTAGCGGAATCGATTCTTGACACTCAGAAATGGGAATCGACACCTGGAGTCGACGTACAAGGAGTCGAGGAATTCACAAGGAATTGTATACAATTTTCTTATCTTTTAAACGGAAAAACCAATAAACAAAATCCCTATCGAAAACCATCGAAAACCATGTCACCAAGCTTTCCTAAAGGAGCTGAGTGTTGTCTCTCGACAATAATTGTCTTCAAGGTCAGAGGACTAAGAGGAAGTTGCCAATAACTAATTACAGCTATAATGTAATTGCAGGTGAGTGGCGGGGAGAATATAGACAAAGCAGGCTGAAGACTTCCTACCTTTTTCTTGTTGATGGGGCAGATATAGAAGTTAGAGACCACGATAGTTGTCCCAGGCATCAGGTTTAGCTTGCTGTAGGTGGTGCCATAGTCACTAGACCTGAGGAGAAACAGAGAGAGAAAGAGAGAGGTCAACATCGTGGGTCTGATTGAATTACAGGTTGTACAAAATCTTTGCATCAACATAAATGGAGTTCAAATACAATCTTAACCCTTTCTCACACAGAAGAAGCAGTAATTATTTTTGTAAACTGCAGCACTCTTGAGCCATTTCCTTTTTATTACCATTCTCCACTGACAAATAACCGTGGGCTAGGGGCGAACCAGCGAAACACATTGGCAAATCACCAAAATCTCAAAATCTGGCAGTTTCATGAGCAGGTGATGGTTAGGTGACAGCTATGGAGCAAGGACCCTGAGATTCTGAGATTGATGGTCAGCTCCTTGAGGATATTTCTCCAGCCTAGCCAAATCAAACACCTAGCGATGGCGCCGCTAGTGCCGGGAAAGTAATTGTTTGTGACATTTTCTGTTGAATGGTGCCGTTTTGCTCGACCAAGGGTGAAAAGGTATGGCAGTCTGTGGGAAATTGACAGGCGTATTTTATTCAGAGTCAATTGCATTCATTTTGCGAGACTGCATATTCTACATGTTTGGTGTGAATCAAACCAAAGTATAAAGGAGACTCAGATATAACTGCAAACACAGACCAACCAACAGGTATAGCAGACACAGAGGAACTCTATATTAAAATATATTCAATTGGCATGATTTCTATTCCAGTATTGCACTATTGCCAGTAAGGATACCCCCGAAGGATACCCCTGAAGTGGTACGCTTTTCTAAAGAGATAGTCAGTCCAACCTCCTGAACCAGATTGGAATGGAAGTGCTGCTGTGCTGAATGAGAGAGGTAAGTGGAGAGAGAGCATAGAGCATTCCGTGTTGAAGAGAGGAAAGGAAAGAGGGGATGGCAGAGGGGGCTGGAAGGGGAGGCCTTGATGAAGGGGAGTGATCAGAGATCAAGTCCACCCGGCCCCACTCTGAACCAGACAAGTGGATTTGCTTTACAGCGTCACTGTCTTACACTCAGCAGGGCAGCAACCACAATGGTGGGCACACACACAGACACATGGGTATCAGAAGAGGAAATACAGTCGCACATGCAGGTTAGCGGTTTTGTTCTTGTTCTGGAGGTAGGTCTGCAGAGTGGCCAGTAGCTGGAACAGCCACAAGGTCATAGAATCTGATTTTAAACTTAACCCTAAACTTAAACACACTGCTAAACCTAATGGCTAACCCTAACCTTAAACTAAGACCCCCAAAAAAATCACATTTAGATTTTCATAAATTTTTACATTATAGCCAATTTTGAGTTTGCATCTGTCCTATCTAAGGGGGAAATCGCTCAGTTCTTGTCCTCCAGGACAATAACTTATGACAATAAACGTCAACCTACCACAACACAGCGGGCAGACAGATATGCACCCACAGACAGATACAGAAATGTACACACAAACATGTGTATGGCCGCGTGTGGCCACACTACACGCGCACACACACACACACACACACACACACACACACACACACACGCACACACACACACACACACACACGCACACGCACACGCACACAATCCCCAATCCATTCGGCAAAGCTCTGGATGAGTGCTCTGACAGAGCTGCACAAAAAAAGGAGTGGCCTAGTAGGGGTTGAGCTATTTCTTCACGTCCCCGCGGTCAGCAAGTAGTGTTTTCATCTTCCCCAGTGCACTGTGGAGGTCATTTAACCTGGGTAACTCAGAGACAGACAGATCCCGCTGATGGCTGAGTGTGTTCGGAGCCAGAGCTTACTGCTTAACTCGAAGCTGTGTGCTGACTTTGCTGCTGTTACTGAGGCCTACTTGGAGAGGGATGGAAGATGAAGTCCATAGGCTGTCAGTCAGTACCTTTTAAAAACCTAAGCACACATGAATAGCTTTCTTGAAATGGTTAGTTCGCTGCCATATTTTAGCAGACACTCCTATCAAGAGCAACGTACAGTCGTGAGTGCATACCTTTTTTGTCATTTTCCCTCGTGGGAATCAAACCCACAAAACCTAGTATTGCAAGCACCATGCACTACCAACTGAGCCACACGGGACCCTCAAAGCTTCTCAAATGAATGTCTCTCTTACACTGACTCTATGCATACTCACAAGACGATACAAAAAACATTAGGAACACCTGCTCTTTCCATGACACAGAAAGATCAGATGAATCCAGGCGAAAGCTATGATCTATTTTTGACGTATTTTGTTAAATTGACTTCAATCACTGTAGATGAAGGGGAGGAGGCATAAAAGGCTCCCTGTTAACCAGAGACAATTGAGACATGGATTGTAAGTGAAAAATGTAAGTGCCTTTGAACGGGGTGTGGTAGTAGGTGCCAGGCGCACCGGTTTGAGTGTGTCAACACCTGCCACACTTCTGGGTTCTTCACGCTCTCAACAGTTTCCCGTGTGTATAAAGAATGGTCCACCACACAAAGGAGATCCAGCCAAAATAAGAATGTGTTCTTAACTGACTTGCCTAGTTAAATAATGGTATAAAAAATAAACAAAATCATCTGGGGTACACGGAAAAGGTGTGAATTAAAACCGAGGATTTACCTCTGCCTGAGGTAATTTTCATGAAGAAGGATGAAAAGGTGAGGCCGTTCTATACCAATTGGTATCAAAAGAATTGCTGGCCGTGCCTGCTTTTTGTAAAGTCTGAGCCTTGGGTCGAAAGGGGGGTACAGTGACCTGAAGAACATCGATCGTTCAGCTAAACGGCAAAACAAAACAGGGATCATATTGTAATGAAACGGGCAGGGAGCAGGCCTCGAACCCTCAACCTTCTAGCCTGACTGTGCCTGACTGTGCCCCCAAAAGCATGTTACGATGCTTTACTTGCTGAACATGTCGAACTTTCGACTGTCTTTTCTGGGATGCCGAAAGTTATTCTGAATTGATTTGATAACTTCCATCGCATCATCCGTAAAAATGTTGTTTAAAAGAGAGAGGTTGATGCAGGGCATTTTTTTGCATGCGCTCAAGTAGGCTTTCCACTTCCCACCTGTATTTGTTTAGCAAAGATGATAACACATAATCACTCTGGACAGACACAAGCAAAAACTCATGGCATAAATGTTGCAGCAGCCTAGGCGACACCTAAACATTAGAAATATGACATGCTGTATGGGATGAAAACAAGAATATTTTTCAGTCTGATCAACTGTAGGCCACTAATAAGAGCAGCTGTATACAGCCTATGCGCCCTGTCCATCTGGTCAGGGTAAACTAATTGGTAATGTTATGTACAGTGCGTCAGTGAAGTGGATGATCAGGGCTTTATTCAGTAACGTTTCTTGGGCTACTTTGAGGTGTCAAGTGGACGGGATGTGCAGTCTGTTTAAAACTTTATGAATTTTGAGATGACTGTGTTTTTCATAGAGAAACCCGTTGTCCAAACCTACTATGTAATGGAATGTATCTGCTATTTGTATTTACAGCTAAATCCACTCCGGTTCCCTGATTTAAGAGGTGATGACCACTCCAATCCACGACTATTGTCAACTCTCTCCTGACATGAACTGAAGCAGTGTCTCATGTGCTCGCTCATCCACTGGCATATTGAATGTTTCCTCTCCAGTCTCCAAGCAATGTGAGTACCACTATCAATTTTCTGTCATTACTGTATGTGGAGTCAATCACACACACAAACACAATCACATTATTACACATCAGTGATTTTACTCCTTGCTTGGACTAACTAATTCTTAGCTCTTTTGTCTAACTGTGTAGTGTGTCGTGTTATTGTTTGTTGTCTTCCCAGTCAACTCCTGTCCTGCACTGAAGTCAAGCCTCTGAACACCTCAACGCATGCCTCACACCCTCATTCAATTACCGCTGTGATTCCTTCCCAAAACAGTGTAAGTAATCCTCTCCTTCCCATTCCCCGAAACATTGTGCTATAAATGTCTTTATTAAATGCTTTAGGTTAAAATCCTTTTGCCTTTGACGATTTTTGAAACACACTCGTCTCCGTGGGTTCCACGCCAATACCGTGGGTATCCCATCCTCCTCCATTTGTCAAGTCACCAACCTCCACTGGTTTCATGATATATGTGTATTTTAGTCCATCTTGTGTTTCCGTTTTAACTCTGCATCGTTGGGAAGGGCTCGTAGGCAAGCATTTCACGGTAAAGTCTACACCCGTTGGATTTTGCTAAGTGCTAGCACCACCAGGCTCCCTCTCTTTCCATAGGCGGTGAGGGGGGGGGGTCAGTGGTTCCAGATACTGGGATTGATCTCTCCCCACCACTACACTGGCCCTAATTAAGGCCTGAGAGTTTAATGGAGCAGGGAATTTTAGGATCTATTGATGAGGACAGATTATTGGCATTGGGATGGAATTCATAATTAGGTGGGTGTTTGTATTTGTCCTATTTATCTGCATATGGAAGTGTTTTTTTTTTTGCATATCCCAATGAGACCAGGGTCTACCTTTATCAGAGGGACTCTTGAGCAATTTGGGAATACGTGTCTTGCTCAACGGCACATAGGCAGATTTGTCACCTTATCGGCTTGAAGAATCAAACGAACAACCTTTCGGTAACTGACCCGACACTCTAACCACTAGGCTACCTGCTGCCTGAAAATGTAAGTGCATTTAATCATTTAAAGGAGCCAAAAGCTAACTAGATTTAAAGGGACAGTAGCGGAAAAACACAACAAATCCTAATTGAGCAATGATTCCTCACCCAGTATAAACAGCCTCATTACCACTGAGTAAGAGAGAACGCTTTTGTTATCATTTGGATTTAAATGCTTGAGAGACAAAAAAAATGCTCATTAAATCTCCCATGGGATTGAAGTCAAAGGGTCATCAATGAGACATTATGTGACTAATAAGGCTAATTTGGGAGATTGTGTTTGGAGCCCGGTGTCCGGGTAGCTAACGCGTAAAAGAGTAATGACGTGAAGTTAATAGGAGAGTTAATTTAGTACTTGCCATTCCGCTACCCAGATTAATAGACTGGATGGATGAGATGAGCTATAGTAGATGAGTGAGAAATAATTACTTTGAAACAGTGCACTGGGGAGAGGGAATGTGAGATGGAGGAGGAGGAAGGGGAACAGGGAAAGAGGGTAATGGGAACAGGGAAAGAGGGTAATGGGAAGACGGAAAGGAGTGTTACCGAACATCTTTGGTACGAAAAATACATTGTTCTTCTCACTCCTGCCAAAGCCACTTTCTAAAATGGAGAAACAGTGAGTGATGCTTCTCTCTGAAGCATTTTACGTCATATTATTCCTTGCAGAATGCCATATTGAATAGATGAAATCCAAGGGTATACTACAAAAAAATGAAATACAATACAACATAACCTGCAACGGACTATTCTGTGTTCAAGATGAGTTGAGAATGGCTGATCCTGCTCCAGTCATTACCACGGTTCTGTTCTCCCCAATTAAGGTGCCACCAACCTCCTGTGGTCAAAAGACCAATGAATGGAAAAAGATCAGAATTGGGCTGCCTGTGTAAACGCAGCCTAACTGCCATTCAACATCTATCTGCACTGCACAGAGTTTCGATAGGGGAGAAATGCTCTGAGGTTTATACAGACATATTCATGTTGACATCAACTGATGAAAGTCACTGATGATGCCCCAGGGTACAATGTCATTTCCATTCCAAACAGTCATTTGTTGTATCAGAGAATGATGCAGGGAGAGTCATAAAGAAAACAATGAAAGAGGAGATACAAACAGAGGAAGAAAAAAATACAACTTTAAATCAGAATATAGTGTGAGACAGGGAAAATACAGAACGATTGTAGGTGTATGTGTGAGTGTGTGGGGATGCATGCTTGCGTGTGTGTCTCAGATAGAGAGAGATCGAGAGAGAGAGAGAGAGAGAGAGAGAGGTGTGCGAGAGATTCAGAGACAAGACACTCCGGCTAGAAATTGTGTTTTTTGTCGATGCGCTTGAGGAAACAGAGTGCGAGCGAAAACACTTTAGGATGGTGTTAGGCGCTGATTCAGATTTAATGTCCTAATATGTCAAGGTCGCTCCCAGCGGCTCCCTTCCCCAGGAAGACAAATGGAGAGCATCGGGGCAGACGCAGTGAGCAGACACCCGAGCTAAGAGAGGTGTAGGCAGAGAAGCAGTGGTGGAGGAGGAGGGGAATCGTTCAGCAAGGCCAGAGAATGCATTAGAAGAGCACTGCTTAAGACACAATGGTTAGAATGGTTGGAGTCAGAAAAGGCAACTTCCGAATGAAGAGGAATACAGTTGTCAGTGTACCAGAAAACCTTTTCTGTGTAATCGACTACATTGAAATGTACCCAAAACGGCCCATATTATAATATCATACCCATAGCTACAGTAATATAAGAACAAGTATTTTTTTTATCAAGTATGGTGTGTCATACCCCTGGTGTCATACACCCGGCTAGAATGTAGAATGTAGCCAATCCAGAATCCAAACTAGCCGGTTTATAATGATCTATATGGCTTTGATGCATTACTGTACTCGGGATCAAGAGAACCATGCTGATTGAGACATGTCAGAGATTAAATGCAGAGCTGAAGATCTAGCGCTGACAGAAGACTTATTTGAAGTCAGGTTTCACACGTCTCGCACTTTGTGCACGTGCACTCTCTGTCTGTAATATATAATGCCCTTGGATGTCTAGGGGATGTCTGGAATGTGTGAGTAGAGGAGCCCAGCTCACGCTCTGACTGGGGTTCAAATGAACCCTAATGGCAGAACAGAGATTAGATTTACACATGAAAGAGGCAGGGGGATAGCTAGTCTCTCTCTCGAAAAGAAATTCTATCTCAAGACTTTGATTATGGCTTGAGAGATCAGGGGATAGCCTAGATTTGGAGAAGGTGGAATTTGAGTTAAGAGCATGACTCTCGCTCAGTATTGCAAACACACAGAGGCAGAGACAGACGCTGTCAGTCTGAACCAGGTCCAGGCCACCAGACGGCCTCGTTGGACTGGCCATGCCGTTCGGTGATTGGGCCACAGAGATCTCCCAGGGGACCCCCGTCTGGCTCATCGGGCCTGGGCGGGGGCCAACATCACAGACTGAGAAGAGGATTGAGCCATATCTGGCGGTGGAAAATCTGTCAGGCCATTCTCTCATCCAAACTCATTTTTTTTATTTTATTTTCTGTCATCCAAACCAAAAACCCACAACAAATCTGTCATCCTAGCCCAACCCACAACAACACAGAACCGCAAAATCTGCAGCAGACTGAAAAACCTCTCAACTGAAACTTGGGTAAAAGAAGGTGAGAAATGCTTCCTCTTTTAAGACATTATTAGTGCCTGGTATTATTGACAAATTAGTGTATTTTCAGAAGAAATGTGCGTAATTTGTGCAAAACATGTTTGCTATTGTGTACGATATAAGGGATCTTCATGACCTCTATCACTCTCCTTTCATCTCTTAGCGACGAAGACAGAGGAGCTTTACATATATAGATGGATCGTATAATTGTATTGCTGCCATTAAAATACCGTTTACCGTTCAAGCTGATTTGCAGATTCATCAGAACAACACGCCGGAAATACTATCCGACAGATCACCCCCATCCAAAACTATAGTCGTATATATCTTGACTCTGCAGAGGAGATGATGATTGGGATAATTTGGGATATAGCCCTATTCTTTATGACACTGTCCTCATGCAGTCTATCAGCCAAAAAAGACAAGACTCCACACCCTGTGAGTGTGTTTATTATGACAACCTTTACTTTTTTATAAATATACTATTTAGTAAAATGTTAACTCCCTTGAGCTTAAAACCTATTTTGCAACCTATTTTGATCTTCACAATGTCATGCCCTGATCTGTTTCACCTGTCCTTGTCTCCACCCCCCCTCCAGGTGTCGCCCATCTTCCCCAGGTGTGTTTCCTGTCAGTCTGTGCCAGTTCGTCTTGTTTTTTCAAGTCAACCAGCGGTTTCTCAGCTCCTGACTCTGAACCCGCCTGCTTGACCACTCTGCCGGAGCCTGCCTGCCTGCCTGCCGTCCTGTACCTTGGCCCAACTACTCTGGATTATCGACCCCTGCCTTGACCTGTCATTTGCCTGCCCCTGATGTTACAATAAAAAAGGTTACTTCTACACAGTCTGCACTTCGGTCATACCTGAAACCTGATACACAAGGTCCCCCTGGATTAGACTGTTCTGTCTAGTTATGGCTGCTATCCTATCACAAATGAACAGCTATCAAATTCCTCTGTCTGACTAGCATCTGTTCCTTACTGCGTTTAGGTTTTTACAAGACAGACAGGTCCTCGGAATCCATCTATCTGTTTATATCTTTTTTTTACGGAGGTACAATGGTTACAGTTGATAAATTGAGGACAGGCTGAGAGATACCCAGTAAAATGCTTTATAACCATAAAGCATTTTACTGGGTATACCTCAGCCCGTCCTCAATTGGGCAGCGACCTGATTGTGTCAACGCTGTATCGTCTGTTAAAACATGAGAGGGTGGATCGAGAGGGGGGCCACTTTCAAAAACCTGTCACATGTTGATGATGTGTACACTAAGGTCAACGTGTGAAGGACAATGGGAAAGTAGAACCAAAGACAGTACAGTATGAAGATAGGCAGAAACTGCTTCTCCCCGATCACACTTGTAGGCGATGTCACGGCGACGTTGCCTAGCTAAGCTCATGCGCAGAAACAGGTCATCGGGTCTAACTGTCATCAAATCAGACAGGCAAATCAAAGGCAATCCTTCGATATAAAGTTGTTTTTGACAAAAATGTAAACGTGTCAGTTTGTCACTTTCACAAAGTTGGAGTAATAGCATGTTCAACTACTTAAGACATTGGCTCGAATCTAGGATGTGCCTTTAGTTTTTGAGAAAATTTCAACTAAGGAAGAATTTTTCACTTCTCTCATTGACTTCCCAAACCCCGGTTTGGCCTGCTTCGCAAGCACTTCCGTAAGTCTCGCGATGTTGCGTCTCTGGGTTTAGAAACTCTGTGGTAGAACAATCGTTTACAAAAAAGCCAGACAAAACAAACAGCAATGTTTTTCTTTCAGGATATTTGTTTTGACTGAGATTTGTTTTGAAGATCCCCGTGACCTTGTTCTGACCTGTGAACACTGAATCTGTGAGGCTGTGAAAACCTGCAAAAGTCTATGAACTGGCGATATCCTGAGGCCATTGACATGTATGTAAAACGTGTGAACCCATGTTGATAGCGGTTGGTCCCTGACCGTGTGAACTTTCCATGGCCCCGGGGTGACAGTAACTGACGTGTAATGTCACCTGTATGTCTCACACCTCATAAAATGGCACCCTGCTGAGATGCCTGGAGAGGAGTTATGGTGGTGACTTCAAAACCGTGACATGCATGTACTCCAATAAAAGAACAGTAGGAACCACTGAACTGAACAACACTAATGCAGCAACACCCACAGGTAGACCCAATTAGACTTAGGAAAACGGATCTATATACAACTACGTTAATCGACACTGAAGTATCTGGACACCAAAGAAATGGGAGAACCCAGAGCTTTCAACTGATCTCATGCCTTCATCAACGGGGCATTGATTTGATGCCTCTCTGTCTTCCTAGCTCTCCCTTCCTCTCTTATCCTTCATTCCCTGAATGATGATAGAGGGGCGGTCAGATTTGGAGTTGGGCCATCTCGCTCGGCACAGCTTCATCAAACTATGACTCCAGACTCCCTGAGGAGTTGTTGGCCCCTGTGGGACCAGAGCCAGGGGGAGGGGACGACAGTGATGCACAGTGCAGTAGAAAGGCCAGGGAGGAGATGTACTGTACTGTCGGGGCCAGGAGTGGGGTTTCACATTAGATAGTGTCAGAACAGAAGAGCCAGAAGACAAGAGTAGAACAAAGTAGAGTTTGGGATGATGTCATTGGGAGAATACAGTAGCATTACTGGAAGCTAGAAAGACGTATACCCCCACATATATGCAAATGGCTACACATGAGAGGATATAAGAGGAGTTCCATTTACCCCTCTATAGAAATGACACAATATAACAACTAAATATAACAACTGTGACCCAAATATTTTAACATTCATAAATAATTAAACAATATTGAACTGTAGGAAGAGCGTAGATATCCTATGCTTAGTCATTGTCACTCATGTAGCGAGTATGCCACCAACACAGCATGCCATCTGAACCATCCGGGCAGCTAGCCAACAGAGAGAGTCAGGCCATGTAAGTGCACTCAGGAGTGGTGGAGGGGCACTCAGAAGTGTGCTACAGAGCCACTAGAACACAGTAATGGGTGGATGAGGGCCACTGTCAAAACACACACTGCTTATGAGAGTTCCCTCAGGCCCTTGAAACGTTGCCTCTGTCCCTTTTTCTGGACATGCAGTATTCATGTGACTCCACATATTGCAAAGAGGCTAACGTTACTCACTTGGAACTACAAGCGAAGAATAGAAATGATGTCACCCATGTGACTCTCCCATCATTCTGGACAAAGGCAGGGATGAGCAAAGTGTTGGACAAATTAGTTATATGCAACATCTGAAATCGGCTCCAGAGGAGAGGCACCTTTCAGTACTGTACCATCAACCTTTTCAGGGGTCTCTCAGAGCAACAAGACAGGAGACATACAGTAGCCGGGTAGCATGAATCATTGTCAGTTCGGACAACCATGTTTTGGAAGTTTCTGACACGGCCCCACAGTGACCCCTGAATAAGAGGCTGATACACAGGCCCATATGGATGCCCTCAGGGGCCCACAGGGCTCTAACCAGACACTATCTGACAAGTCCTTCTGTTGTCTGTCTGATATGGGATCCGAACTGTCATATGGGCCCTGGTGAGTATGTGGCTACAGTGTGAACTCCAACATTGCCTCCTGACGTGAACTTTTCTATTGCTAATCATTGGCTAAACAGTGCAAGTCTAGCATTAGAGTATATTCTTTATGCAGAACTTATTTTCTGAAACAAGTTCCATTTGAAATGCAGAAAAACATCAATACCTACTACAACACATTATGTTGATGGCATCGAGGTCATCAGTTATGACCTATATGGGGCGGCAGGTAGCCTATTGCTTAGAGCGTTCGGTCAGTAACTAAAAGGTTGCTGGATCAAATCCCTGAGCTGACAAGGTAAAAATCTGTTGTTCTATCCCTTATAACGTCTTCTTAGTGTAAAAAAAAAAGCCGTCATGACATACAGTTGAAGTCGGACGTTTACATACACTTAGGTTGGAGTCATTAAAACTTGTTTTTCAACCACTCCACAAATGTTTTGTTAACAAACTATAGTTTGGGCAAGTCGGTTAGGACATCTACTTTGTGCATGACACAATACATTTTTCCAACAATTGTTTACAGACAGATTATTCCACTTATAATTTACTGTATCACAATTCCAGTGGGTCAGAAGTTTACATACACTAAGAAGACTGTGACTTTAAACAGCTTGGAAAATTCCAGATAATTATGTTATTGCTTTAGAAGCTTCTGATAAGCTTATTGACATCATTTGACTCAATTGGAGGTGTACCTGTGGATGTATTTCAAGGCCTACCTTCAAACTCAGTGCCTCTTTGCTTGACATCATGGGAAAATCAAAAGAAATCAGCCAAGACCTCAGAAAATGAAGTCTGGTTCATCCTTGGGAGAAATTTCCAAACGCCTGAAGGTACCACGTTCATCTGTACAAACAATAGTACGCAAGTATAAACACCATGGGACCACGCAGCCGTCATACCGCTCAGGAAGGAGACACGTTCTGTCTCCTAGAGATGAACGTACTTTGGTACGAAAAAAAAAATATTATCCTAAAATGATATACCCAAATCTAACTGCCTGTAACTCAGGCCCTAAAGCAAGGATATTTTTTATTTAAACAGGCAAGTCAGTTAAGAACAAATAATTTTTTTCAATGACGGCCTAGGAACAGTGGGTTAACTGCCTGTTCAGGGGAAGAACGACAGATTTGTACCTTGTCAGCTCGGGGGTTTTAACTTGCAACCTTCCGGTTACTAGTCCAATGCTCTAACCACTAGGCTACCCTGCCGCCCCGATATATGTATATCCTTGGTACCATTTGAAAGGAAATACTTTGACGTTTGTGGAAATGTGAATTGAATGTAGGAGAATATAACACAATTAGTTCTGGTAGAAGAAAATACAAAGAAAAAAACAACCGCTTTTTTTCCACCACCATCTCTGAAATGCAACAGAAAGGTCCCAGTTCTAGCCATCACTCTGGTTGTAATTCCGGTGGTGTCCACAAGATGGCAGCAGTGTACATGCAAAGTGTATGTTCAGACGGATAACTTGAAGTATGAGCGAACTACATGACATTTAGTGTGATGTCACTAACGTGTAATGTCACCTGGGCAAATCGTGAAGGAGACATTTGCATTCATATTACATATTTCTGCAAGAATTTCGTCAAATCTGTATACTTGGACTTTGATTTAGCTTTTCCAGTATTAGTGGCCATAGTATAAGTTCAACATTTGCAAAACACCCAGTTTTCATAACTTAATAACTTTGAATATTCTTATAATTTTTGTTCAAAAGGAAAAGGCATGCTGTCGCACAAGTTTAGCAACTACATTTTGCGACAGATACAGAGTCGATCAAGTGAAGACCACCCTCGTTATTGGCGTGCCATGAAGGTGTCGCTCTCTGACCAGATTTGGTGTCCTATAGGATATACTACACCCCTAATGATATAGTGAAGTTTTGTTACCTTCTAAGATCTCTGAGGAATACATACGAACGTGATTTGACCGGATTGAAACAACGTTTAGGGTTTGATTTTCACAGATTCCTTTCTTTGCAAATTGAACCGGTGGAAATACAAAATCCATCGTGCATGCTATATGGACCTTTTTAGGATATGAAGAAGGCTTTTATCTAACAAAACGACACTTAATGTTATCTCTGGGACCCTTTCGATGATAAATCAAAGCAGGTACACATTTCACCTTCAGAGGGGAATTTACCAAACCTATCGCGGTGAAAAAAAGTGTTTTGTTGTTAGGAGCTCTCCTCAAACAATTGCATGGCATTTTTCCGCAGTAACAGCTACTGTAAATTAGACAGTGAAGTTATATTAACAAGACTTTTAGCTTTCAGTAGATATAAGACACTTACTGTGCATGTACTGACATTTGTTGTTTGTCTAAAATCTGCGATCGTGACACAAGGCGCTGCATGACTTACAACTGTCCCGTTGACGGGGCGCTTATCCCTAAGAAGGCAGTTAACCCACTGTTCCCCAGTAGACTGTCATTGTAAATAAGAATTTGTTCTTAACTGACTTGCCTAGTTAAATTTAAAAAATGGTGTCTTCATCAAGTCAGAATAAGCAATGATTGTTATGTAAAACTATACTATAGGATGTAATTTGAGACGGCTTAGATTCCAATTCAATGAAATGGACTGTGAAAGCAGAATTGTAATGAGAATTTAAAATGATCTTATGATCTTCAGAAACTACAACCATAATGTTCTCTCTTTACCTCTAAATGCCTCCTTTTCAGGTCGAGTCAGCACTACATGCAAATCTTTAAGAAACTACATTAAAAACTTCTTCGGGATAGAGGGCAGCATTTTCACTTTTGGATAAATAGCTTGCCCAAATTCAACATCCTGCTACTCATCCCCAGAATATAAGATATGCATATTATAGTAGATTTGGATAGAAAACACTGACGTTTCTAAAACTCTTTGAATCATGTCTGTGAGTATAACAGAACTTATGTAGCAGGCAAAACCCAGAGGACAAACCATTCAGATATTTCTTTTTTGAGGTCACTGTCTATTCAATGAGCTTTCATTGGGAAACTAGATTTCTAAGGGACTTGTTTGCAGTTCCTAGCGCTTCCACTGGATGTCACCAGTCTTTAGAAATTGGTTGACGTTATTCCTTTGTGTAATGAAGAAGTACGGCCATCTTGAATGAGTGTCACTTGAAGTGGACTTTTTGAGAGAGGCGCATGACTCGAAAAGTAGCGTCAGTTTGTTGTCTTCCTGTATTGAACACAGATCATCCTGTCTTCAAAATGATCGATTATTAATGTTTAAAATACCTAAAGTTGTATTACAAAAGTAGTTTGAAATGTTTTGGCAAAGTTTACAGGTAACTTTTTAAATATTTTGTAGTGACGTTGCGCAAGTTGGAAGCTGTGTTTTTCTGGATCAAACGCGCCAAATAAATAGACATTTTGGATATATATTGACGGAATTAATCGAACAAAAGGATCATTTGTTTATGGGACATATTGGAGTGTCAACAAAAGAAGCTCGTCAAAGGTAAGGCATGATTTATATTTTATTTCTGCGTATTGTGTTGTGCCTGCAGGGTTGAAATATGCTACTCTCTCTTTGTTTACTATTGTGCTATCATCAGAATGCATCTTATGCTTTCGCCGAAAAGCCGTTTTGAAATCTGACATGTTGGCTGGATTCACAACGAGGGTAGCTTTAATTTGGTATCTTACATGTGTGATTTAATGATGTTTGGTTTCTATAGTATTTTATTTGAATTTGGCGCTCTGCATTTTCCCTGGCTATTGGCCAAATGGGACGCAAGCGTCCTGCCTATCCCAGAGAGGTTAAATAAACGTTTCCATGTACCAAATAAAAATCCACGTGTTTCCATCGCATTTTCAATTCTACCGATAGTTTTGTAACAAAATAGCAAATGTGCCTACTCTGGTCTTGGCACATGTCCTCTATGCAACATCTCACAGATACAGTGTGGGTAGGCTCTGTGGGTAGGTTATTCTACATGATGAGATTATCATCTACATGATGAGATTATCATGTATAAGAATAAGATTATTTTGGGGGGTCAAATGGCAGTCAAGCAATGCTCATCATGTCACCAGAATAAAAACATTTATTGGAAAGGAGCATCAAGCTCATACCGTGCACTTCCACCACCCTGTGAAGTTCATCATAACTTATTTCATCTGTAGCCCACTAAACTGAATGTTTTCCGAGTCGTAGTGGGAGGACCACACACCATATCATCGTGTGACTCCAAGTTTACTTCGATATGATGGTTATTCTATCAATATTTGCAGATAAAGACATTTCCACCACCATTTCTCGCAAAATCTATTTTACAGACACAAAAAGATCCAACCATGTCGAACGAAAAAAAGATCCGTCAGTATTTGTAAAAGTGTCCCGAAACTTCCTGTTTCCATCAGAGCTGTCGTTATTTTGTTATACATCATGGCTTTACTCGCATAAAAACTGTGGATGGAAACGTGGTTAGTAAGATACTTAATTGTTACCCAGAAATGGTTTCATCTTGATATATAAAGAGGAACGTGGAAATGAATTGAAAGAATGAATGAAATCCATTTAAAAAGGGATATGATACATGTGGATATAATTCTCCCACCAATTGCAAATAACCACATTTAGTATTTTCCACATGCACTCAAGAAAATGCACCTAGTTCTCCTAGTGCGCATAATTAAATGAATCAGAATCCAACATTGCATATTCAATTTACTAATAAAAAGGTTTCTTAAAACAGCACCAACAAGCTCAATTTGAACACCAGAATGTGGTGGAGTACTCACTCAGCCACCCTCTAACATATGCAGGAGTAGAAAGAGGACCTATTTGCATACATCGCAATTATCATTGTCAACTTTTAACGTAATCCACATTGCGATGAAAATACACTTCGCGTTTAGGCCCAGCTGGATACTTTTCCAGTGACTTCAGTGAAACCTTCGCCTCCACCCTGAAGCTCTTTAAGATGAAGAGAAGTTGAAGCAAAGTTACTGTGACTCCATGTTAGCTCGTTATAATCCCTGCCTGTTGGTTAAAGCTCATTAGCTTTAGCATAAATGGATGCTGTCTAGCGGGGGGGCGGTGGAATCGGGGCAGGGTGGCGGTGATGGCACTTCCGCCATGACAAGTATCGCTCGCCCACCTGACAGCCATGGGGGTCTCAGGTCATTTGGAGGCGGAAGGAGAGGTGGTGGGAAAGAGAGAAGGAGGGAGGAATATAGAGAAGGGAGTGTACAGGTAGTTGAAATAGCATCGAGAGGTGAGTGAGTCACAGTCACCCGTGAGTCATTCTACCTGCATCAGCTTTTGATTAGCTTAGGTATCCCCATCCACTCTGTGACACAGAATAGATTGTGCCTCATGCTGAAGAGTAAAAGGCTGTTGAAGTTTACTTATTATCTCAATGATAGCTTTTCAGTATGAACCCTTCTGTGAAGTGCCATCATAACGTATAGGGGAAATTGAAAGAGGGTGAAGCTATCTTGATCTATCGAAGCAGTGACTGTCCATCTACACAGTAATCTATGTGTGTGTGTGTGTGTGTGTGTGTGTGTATGAGCATGTGTGTGTGTGTGCGTATGTTTGTCCCTGCATGTGTGTGTATGGTATGGCGTTCATGCGAGTATGTGAGCATGTGTATGTGTTTATATCCCTGACGACCACTTCCTCATCCTAATGTGGTTTTAAGATGACTCTACCGCCACCAGCCTCCACCAATTGGATCCAGCTCACTGGAGGAGCTGACAGTGCTGTTAGTACCTCTCACCATACCCCCTCCCCGAATATTTACATCCTTATGAAGACCGTTGGGAACAGGCGAAGCCAAGCTCCACATGCAGGTTTTTTGTCATGAATCTTGTTCTGTAGGCAGCTCTGCAGAGTGGACACTAGATGTTTTTATACATTTTTACATTAAAGCCAATTTTGACTTTGCAGCTGTTCTATCTAAGGCGAAGACTCCTAACAATAAATGTCAACCCGTGCACCACACACTCCAGATATCGGTCATGACGGCTCATCCCTGTGTTCCATGCGCCTCAGCAAGATCATCCTTCAGGCTTTTATGCAGAATGCAGGAATCTGTGTACATGACTAAGTGCCATGGTAGAGAACACTTATGAGAGGGTCCATCTGTCTGGTGAATATCTCCGTGTGTGAGTTTTTACATACAGTTGAAGTCGGACGTTTACATACACTTAGGTTGGAGTCATTAAAACTCGTTTTTCAACCACTCCACAAATGTTTTGTTAACAAACTATAGTTTGGGCAAGTCGGTTTGGACATCTACTTTGTGCATGACACAATACATTTTTCCAACAATTGTTTACAGACAGATTATTCCACTTATAATTTACTGTATCACAATTCCAGTGGGTCAGAAGTTTACATACACTAAGAAGACTGTGACTTTAAGCAGCTTGGAAAATTCCAGATAATTATGTAAGCTTATTGACATCATTTGACTCAATTGGAGGTGTACCTGTGGATGTATTTCAAGGCCTACCTTCAAACTCAGTGCCTCTTTGCTTGACATCATGGGAAAATCAAAAGAAATCAGCCAAGACCTCAGAAAATGAAGTCTGGTTCATCCTTGAGAGAAATTTCCAAACGCCTGAAGGTACCACATTCATCTGTACAAACAATAGTACGCAAGTATAAACACCATGGGACCACGCAGCCGTCATACCGCTCAGGAAGGAGACACGTTCTGTCTCCTAGAGATGAACGTACTTTGGTACGAAAAGTGCAAATCAATCCCAGAACAACAGTAAAGGACCCTGTGAAGATGCTGGAAGAAACAGGTACAAAAGTATCTATATCCACAGTAAAACGAGTCCTATATCGACATAACCTGAAAGGCCTATCAGCAAGGAAGAAGCCACTGCTCCAAAACCGCCATAAAAGAGCCAGACTACGGTTTGCAACTGCACATGGGGACAAAGATCATACTTTTTGGAGAAATGTCCTATGGTTTGATGAAACAAAAAATACAATGGCCATAATGACCATCGTTATGTTTGGAGGAAAAAGGGGGTGGCTTGCAAGCCGTAGAACATCATCCCAACCGTGAAGCACGGGGGTGGCAGCATCATGTTGTGGAGGTGGTTTGCTGAAGGAGGGACTGGTGCACTTATAGATGGCATCATGAGGCAGGTGGATGTGGACATATTAAAGCAACATCTCAATGTGATAATGTTTCGTCTAGGTGGTAGGTGTAGGAGTCAGGCGCAGGAGAGCAAGGAATGTCCTGAGAAGCGTGTTTTAATAAGAAAGTCCACCAACACAGGAATGGCACAATCGAAAAAGGTACAACGCCCTCGACAACAGAGAACCTGTACAAACGCATGGAGGAACAAACAAAGTTCCGACAATCACACAAGTGTGTGAAATCCGTGAAAACAAATAACGGTATAACCTCACAGAGCACATCACATTGAAAGACTAATCCCACACAAACGTAGGCAAGCAACAGGGTACATATATACACACAGAAATGAACGCAAATGAAACCAGGTGTGAAAAAGAACCATAGCCAAAACAAACAGAAAAGGAAAAAGAGATCGGTGATGGCTAGTAGACCGGCGACGCCGAGCGCCGCCCGATCAGGGAGAGGAGCAACCTTCGGTAGAAGTCGTGACACTCAGGACATCAGTTAGGAAGTCGCAAATGGGTCTTCCAAATGGAACATGATCCCAAGCATACTTCCAAAGTTGTAGCAAAATAAGGCTTAATAAGGACAACAAAGTCAAGGTATTGGAGTGGCCATCACAAAGCCCTGACCTCAAGCCTATAGAAAATGTGTGGGCAGAACTGAAAAAGCGTGTGCGAGCAAGGAGGCCTACAAACCTGACTCAGTTACACCAGCTCTGTCAGGAGGAATGGGCCAAAATTCACCCAACTTATTTTGGGAAGCTTGTGGAAGGCTACCCGAAACATTTGAACCAAGTTAAGCAATTTAAAGGCAATGCTACCAAATACTAATTGAGTGTATGTAAACTTCTGACCCACTGGGAATGTGATGAAATAAATAAAAGCTGAAATAAATAATTCTCTCTACTATTATTGTGACATTTCACATTCTTAAAAATAAAGTGGTGATCCTAACTGACCTAAAACAGGACATTCTTACGAGGATTAAATGTCAGGAATTGTGATAACTTCTGACTTCAACTGTATATAAGGGAAAGACTGTGTTTGTTTGTGCTCTTTACCCATTTAGTGTCTTTTTGCTTTCTAATCTTGCAGGAAATTACAGAACATTGTAACTTGTCTTATCGTATTTTCTCTGAATCCCAGCAACCACTCCCAGGCATGTCGGCATAAGAGCGAAATTACAAAGGCAAAAATAACTCATTGCCATCCTTGAAAATCGATAACGACGTGAGGTTTTTCCTCAGGCTTTTAACAACGCTAATCCCCCCCCCCCCCAAAAAAAAATGAATGTCTTATCAAAAGACTCTTAAGGAAAGACACAACTATTAATATTACTGGCATTAGTCAGTAAGACTTATATTCACGCACTGCAGGGAGAGTTTAGGAACACTTAAAACTGACTCCATTACTGAAGACCCACAGAGCTTTAAATAAATTAACGGGCTTAAGTCATTCAGTGCATCAGTATCAGTCGTTTAGAGATCAGCAGAGCTGCCAATGAGAACAGGACAGCAAAGTGATTCACAGGAGTCTGGTCTTTGTGAGAAAGTTCTAAAAGTTAAACTATATATAAAGGAGTATGTGGACACCGGTTGCAACACTCACTACCGAGTTCCAAAATGGCTCTGGAAGCAACGTCAGCACAATAACTGTTCAACGGGAGCTTCATGGGATGGTTTTCCATGGCAGAGGAGCCGCACACAAGCCTAAAATCACCATGCGCAATACCAAGTGTCAGCTGGAGTGGTGTAAAGCTTGTAGCCATTAGAGTCAGGAGCAGTGGAAACGCGTTCTCTGGAGTGATGAATCACACTTCACCATCTGGCAGCGATGGACAAATCTGGGTTTGGAAGATGCCAGGAGAACGCTACCTGCCTCAATGCATACTGCCAACTGTAAAATTTGGTGGAGGAGGAATAATGGTCTGGGGCTGTTTTTCATGGTTCGGGCTAGGCCCCTTAGTTCCAGTGAAGGGAAATCTTCATGCTACAGCATACAATGACATTCTACACAATTATGTGCTTCCAGGCCCCTTCCTGTTTCAGAATGACCATACAGAAATGGTTTGTCGAGATTTGTGTGGAAGAGTCCTGACCTCAACCCCACCGAACACCTTTGGGATGAATTGGAACACCGACTGTGAGCCAGGCCTAATTGCCCAACATCTGTGCCCGACCTCAATAATGCTCTTGTGGCTGAATGGAAGCAAGTCCCGGCAGCAAATGTGCAACATCTAGTGCAAAGCCTTCCCAGAAGAGTTTTAGCAGCAAAAGGAGGGACCAACTCCCTATTAAAGTCCATGATTCTGGAATGAGATGTTCGGCGAGCAGGTGTCCACATACCTTTGGTCATGTCGTGTATATCAATGTTCTCTTGAAGTCCTACCCTTTCCAGTCTCCAATAGAGACTATATTCTGACTGAAGGTATTTATTGCCTAATAAAAGGTATACAGACCAAACCTTGTTAGAGTTGCATTCATCCCCCTCCTCTCCCCTGTAACTGGTCCCCAGGTTGTTGCTGTAAATCAGAATGTGTTCTCAGTCAACTTACCTGGAAAATAAGCGTAACATAAAAAATAAAATACAAATGTTTTTTTTTAAAGAAAATGAAAAGCTGCACACTCAACACTCTTAGAGAAAAGGATTCCAAAAGGTTTCTTTGGCTGTCCCCATAGGATAACCGTTTTTGGTCTCAGGTAGAACACTTCTGGGTTCCATGTAGAACCCTCTGTGGAAAGGGTTCTAAATGGAGCCAATAAGGTTTCTACCTGGAATTAATAGGCTTCTTCTATTTGGGGACAGACAAATAACCATTTTAGATTCTAGATTTCACCTTTTTAAGTGTAGTAGCTACAACAATTTATTAACCAACGTTTCGATGGCAAGCTGTCTTCAGTTTCGAGTTACGGATTTCGAACTTTTGGCATTCGTGCAAAGTTGGAGTTCTCCAAACAAAAAGTGAACTCTTTGGAAGACGCAGTTCAGTGTTTCAATTTAAAGCTGAGAAATAGTTTCCAGTCCACTATAGGTCAGTGCTAGTGAGTACTACAGTAGAAGGATGAAAGACTAGGCGCACACCCTCCAAGTCATCTGAGCTAAAGCTTAAACATTTACCTTGGGAGCTAACTTCAGTCCTCAGGTCTACAGGGAACTTTTGCTCACCTAAGCAGTGGATATCATGATATCCATCACATCCCTCAACCCAACCCTTCCAACTGCTCACCACAGCAAGCATTGAGGGTCAGATGGGCATCCACCCACTCCAACCCTGCTGAATGGAGGCATACCACCCCCCCCCCCCCCCCCCCCCCCCCCAGAGATATCTCCTGACTGTGATCAAACAACCAATGTAAAGGGTACTACAACGTGAAAGAGCCAAGCCTGCAACATGAAAGGTGTCTTACTGCCTTTGAACCAGCTGATGGGTGCAGTAGTGTATGTATAACGAACTTCCGACTGTGCAAATCTCCACAGATGTACATGTGGATATGGAGAGGAATGACTGAGATTAGATCAAAGATGATTGAGGAATTTCAACATAAGAACCAGCAGATTGGACCGAGTAAGCCACTGTGGGATGTTATGACAAGTTGAACATTCTCTTACAGACTGTTCATCTCGAGCTAATCCCGATTGTGTGTCTTTATCGCCCTCTTACCTTCTCTATCTTTTCACCCTTTGATCCCATCAATTTGAACGGGACTGACAGATGTCAGAGAGGAGGCCTCCTGGGTAAAAGGCCCATGCTGACGTCTGACAAACCAATCTGTCAGAGAAATCAGCTCTGACAACGGTTTTACTCTTCCTCGTCGCTGGAATTAATCAGATCTTATGTACTTCTACTGGTGTTCACCATGGTGGGTATTATGGTGCATTTGCTGGTGAGATAGGTCGGTTTATTTAGTCATTTAGGAAATGTTGGAGAATTGTCTCGTGTGAAATGATGCTAATAGAAGGGAATGTGCTGTGTAATGTCACATTTACATTCATTTTCATGATCAATGAAATTCCTGTGAGGATGGGTGGGGTGTTGGGGGGGTGAGTGGGTAGGTCTCATCTACCACATGAGTGGTTGTCAGAGTGTTGATGACTCATAATAACATAGTGATCCGTATCCCAGGGTGTTGAGCGTGCAGGTGGCGGGAAGCCCAATATGGAAACGCCACGGCGTCCACCGCGGGACGCCCTCAGCTCTCATCAGCATCTGCCACGTCTCCGAGAGGAGCGGGACACACCCCCGCTGGGTGCACACAAAGACACGCCACACACACATACAAACACACACTCACTCACTCATGCTGAGCACACATACCAACTTAACTCACTCAGACATTGAATGTTCCAGTACAAGTATTTAAAATACTGCTGAAATAAGGACAAAATAACTGACAGCTTTGAAAGATATACACCCCTTCAAATGAGTGGATGAGCCACACCCATTTCTAACAGGTGTATAAAATCGAGCACACAGCCATGCAATCTACATAGACAGACATTGGCAGTAGAATGGCCTTACTGAAGAGCTCAGTGACTTTCAACGTGGCACCATCATAGGATGTCACCTTTCCAACAGGTCAGTTCCGTCAAATTTCTGCCTTGCTAAAGCGGCTCGGTCAACTGTAAGTGCTGTTATTGTGAAGTGGAAACGTCTAGGAGCAACAACGGCTCAGCAGCGAAGTGGTAAGCCACACAAGCTCACAGAACGGCACGCCGAGTTCTGAAGCGGTTAGTGCATAAAAATCGTCTGTCCTCGGTTGCAACACTCACTACCGAATTCCAAAACTGCCTCTGGAAGCAACATCAGTACAATAACTTTTCGTCAGGAGCTTCATGAAATGGTTTTCCATGGCCTAGCAGCCAAGCCTAAGATCACCATGCGCAATGCCAAGCGTCGGCTGGAGTGGTGTAAGGCTCGCCGCCATTGGACTCTGGAGCAGTGTAAACGTGTTCTCTGGAGTGATGAATCACGCTTCACCTTCTGGCAGTCAGGCGGACAAATCTGAGTTTGGAGGATGCCAGGAGAATTGTCTGGGGCTGTTTTTCATGTTTCGGGCTAGGCCCCTCAGTTCCAGTGAAGGGAAATCTTAACGCTACAGCATACAATGAATTATTGACGATTCTGTGGTTCCAACTTTGTGTCAACAGTTTGGGGAAGGCCCTTTCCTGTTTCAGCATGACAATGCCCCTGTGCACAAAACAAAGTCCATACAGAAGTGGCTTGTCGAGATCAGTGTGGAAGAACTTGTCTGGCCTGCACAGAGCCCTGACATCAAATCTATCGAACACCTTTGGGATGATTGCTCAACATCCGTGCCTGACCTCACTCCTGCTCTTGTGGCTGAATGGAAGCAAGTCCCCGCAGAAATGTTCAAACATCTATTGGAAAGCCTTCCCAGAAGAGTGGAGGCTGTTAAAGCAGCAACGGGGGACCAACTCCATATTAATGCCCATGAGTTTGGAATGCGATGTTCGACAAGCAGGTGTCCACATACTTTTTGTCATGTAGTGTAAATGGCAGTGAACACCTATAAAATGCAGTTCGGATGCGGTTAATGACGTTAGACAATTTTGTTGTTTATGACTTTAAATTATTCCCACTTTTACTTAGTGAGACTACGATAGAGTGGGTACTGGATTCTCCTCTCAGTCCAAACTGAAGTTCAGAAAAGCCCCTCTGTGCTGCTGTCCATGGTGCTGAAACAGCATTGCCTCCATTCCGGCTCAACCCACATACCACCATCTTGGCTCCATTCACTGCAGATGCATTCCTTCCCAGGTGTGAGCCAACAACCACTTCATCACCTTGTTACTCATTGTTAAAAAAGAAACGCTTGTGGAAAGCCCCATTTAGATTAAAAGGGCCACACCGTGCCGGTCCTTCAATGAATGCTAAAAACATTGGGTGTTAAAAGCATTCAGCCTCATTTGTGTAATTGCATTAAAAGCACACTTGCCTCCTCAGCTTTCTGAATTATAATGTCAAAATGTGCAGACAGCGGGCTTTTTGATACCATAGCGGAAACGTATTAAGATAAAATACTTCTTGGCCGGCAATCAAAAGTGGCACAATTTGTTATTAGCCCACGATGCCGTGCATTAGGCCTAGTGGTCATAAAAGCCAGATGGACACATGAAGATGGAGATTATGCCTAAACATGATGCCCTGATCATCATCAGTCAAACATCCTGGTCAAAGCCCTCTAGGAACATGCAGTAACTTAACCTGTTGCAGAGGTAATTGCACACAAAACACCCATGCAGAGACTCAGGCAGACACCAACTCAGTGGTAAGAGTGTCCACCCAGTGATTAGAAATTTGGGGGTTCGATCCTTGGTCGAGTCAAACCAAAGAATCTAAAGAAGGGACTTAATGCTTCTCTGCTTGGCACTCATGTTTTATATTACCGCTATTCTGTTGTTGGGGTATGCCCACCATTACAACACATTAAAGCTGCTTTTTAACATACAGAACTTGATCAAAGAAAAAACTATTTCACTCATATTGCAATTAATTATAGGCTATATTTCATAGAAATCTGGAAACACTGGACAGTTACTTTAAGGAGATGGATTGGTGCTACTGCCCTGCGACAGACTAGTGTCCTTTCCAGGGGGGTGTACTTGTACATTGAGCTGCCTCAGGCTACAGAAACAGGAGATGAATTGTCCAAGGCTTACTTTACATACAGACACAGACACAGACACAAACACAAAGACATAAACACAGACGTACTATTGGATAATATGAGGCACGGAGGGAGGTGCCATTTGGAATGCAGCCCTAGAGACTAAAGACACGCCACTCTGCCGGACACCCAATTAGGATCTCTGTATTCCCCCCACCCCTTCCCCCCTTAACTCTCCTAAATACAAGGCCCCCCTTATGGTACTCCATACTCAATGGTAACACTGTTACCACAGACCACACACACACCTCTGCTCCTTGCACAACAGTCTGTAAATAAACCAATTAAGAATGCAATGGATGGGGAAACGGCCCGCCGGAATCCACCTGTGTACCTGTGTGCCCTGACAGCGCACACGCGTGTGTGTGTATCCTGAATGTGTGTGCGGAAGCTTTTCACTTCACAGACAAGTACACCTGTTCATTACCACAGGGGGCTCGCGTCTCACACACACACACACACACACACATGCACACACTGACTGGAAAGGTTATGGTTGGAAAGGCTGTTGTAGTCAAAAGGAAAGAAAAACAGCTCTGACATCATGTGACATACTCCCATTGTTCTGTTGTTGTATTGTTGCGTCTGTGATCTTTAAATAACCTGAGGTATGGCATCTGTCTCTAGAAAATATGCAGGTATTGTGTGTGTGTGTGTGTGTGTGTGTGTGTGTGTGTGTGTGTGTGTGTGTGTGTGTGTGTGCGCATGTATTTGGACAAGCCTGCTTGAGTCTGTGTGTGTCTGTGTCGTTTTGTCCTGTGTTTGTGCGTGTGCGTGCATGTGTGTGCGTTTGCGATTGCAACCTGAACGTGAGTGTACATCAACTCCTTGTGTGTGTCCACACTCTTCACCTTTGTGTGCACTACTCCTTAATGATAGGGCTAACATGCAGCCCCTGGCCCCCCAGTGAGTACACAGCCGTTTGGGGCCAGACTGTGTCAGGGTGTGTAAGAGTGTGTGAGGTGTGAGCAACGGTGCTTAGAAATAGAGAAAGGTGTTGAGACACTTGACATTTCCGACTGTCACCAACAGCCAGGAAAGGGGATTTAAGAGATGCACTTATAACGCCTCAGCAGCTTTATTTCTTTCTCTCTCTTCTCTTTCCTCTTCCTTTTTCTCTCTTCCTCTCTCCCTCCTCCTTCCCCCTCTCTCTTTTTCTTGCTTTGTGTCTCTCTTTATATATATATATATTTCTTTCCCTTCTGCGTCTTTCTTATTAAACTGACAACCATAGCCCAAAGCCCCCCCCTACAAGACTGAATTAGACCGAAGGGCAGATAATCAAATCGGGAAGCTTCTTACAATTGAAGTGCATTGTTCCTCAGGACGTACGGAGGCACTTTCACATCAATAACTTCATGATTGTGTGTTTTCTTAATAAAAGAGACAAATCAAATGAGGCTCGGTGATGAAGAACACTTCAATCAGACCCACCATGTTGTGGTGTGGAATCAAAATGGCCAACTTGACCGGGTTGCTTCAAACTTTAAGGCTTCATCACTTTTCAAGCTGTACAAAAATGTCCCCTTCTAAACCGACACAGTAGAAAGTAACTGCCTAACTCATTAAAGAAATTAAGCAGTGGCTACTCAAACATCTCCAATGGTCAGCAGAACTCAAATTGTAAGCGTGGTACAAACTCATATGTCAATAAGATTTCTTATCGCTTATTGTTTTGAGTACTGTTAACAAATATTTGGTTATTGAGTAAATATAGTTATGATTGATTCTATTATGTTTTACATCTTTACTTCAAACAATAATGTAGTAGTCAGACATGTTGATATTTGACTAAATATATATTTTATATATAGCCAGCTGGTTTCTTCACGCATCGCGCCGACAGAAACAAGCATCTCTCTGGTAAGAAGAAGGACGGAGGTGTATGCCTTATGATTAATGAGAGGTGGTGTGATCATAACAACATACAAGAACTCAAGTCCTTTTGTTCACCGGACTATGAATTCCTCACAATCAAATGCCGACTGCATTATCTACCAAGAGAATTCTCTTCGATCACAATCACAGTCGTGTATATTCCCCCTAAAACAGGAAGCACCCGTGCTTAGGTCTGTTCAACGCTGGTCCGACAAATCTGATTCCACGCTTCAAATCAACGGCTCAGACACGAGAGGTATGTGGCAGGGTCTACAGTCAATCACGGACTACAAAAGGAAAACCAGCCCCGTTGCGGACCACAATGTCATGCTCCCAGACAAACTAAATAACTTCTTTGCTCGCTTTGAGGACAATACAGTCCCACTGACACGGCCCGCTACCAAAACCTGTGTGCTCTCCTTCGCTGCAGCCAACGTGAGTAAAACATTTCAACTTGTTAACCCACACAAGGCTGCAGGCATCCCCAGCCACGTCCTCAGAGCATGCGCAGACCAGCTGGCTGGTGTGTTTATGGACGTTTTCAATCAATCCTTATCCCAGTCTGTTGTTCCCAAATGCTTCATGTGGGCCACCATTGTTCCTGTTCCCAAGAAAGCAAAGGTAACTGAGCTAAACGACTACCGCCCCGTAGCCCTCGCTTCCGTCATCATGAAGTGCTTTGAGAGACGAGTTCACCTCCACCCTACCTGACACCCTAGACCCACTCCAATTTGCTTACCACCCCAATAGGTCCACAGACGACGCAATCGCAACCACACTGCACACTGCCCTAACCCATCTGGACAAGAGGAATACCTATGTAAGAATGCTGTTCATTGACTACAGCTCAGCATTTAACACCATAGTACCCTCCAAACTCGTCATCAAGCTCGAGACCCTGGGTCTCGACCCCGCCCTGTGCAACTGGGTCCTGGATGTCCTGACGGGCCACCCCCCCCCCCCCCCCCCCCAGGTGGTGAGGGTAGGTAACAACATCTCCACCCCACTGATCCTCAACACTGGGGACCCACAAGGGTGCGTTCTCAGCCCTCTCCTGTAATCCCTGTTCACCCATGACTGTGTGGCCATGCACGCCTCCAACTCAATCATCAAGTTTGCAGACGACACTACAGTGGTAGGCTTGATTACCATCAACGACAAGACGGCCTACAGGGAGGAGGTGAGGGCCCTCGGACTGTGGTGTCAGGAAAATAACCTCACACTCAACGTCAACAAAACAAAGGAGATGATCGTGGACTTCAGGAAATAGCAGAGGGAGCACCCCCCTATCCACATCGACGGGACAGTATTGGAGAGGGTGGAAAGTTTGATTAAATTCCTCGGCGTACACATCATGGACAAAATGAATTGGTCCACCCACACAGACAGTGTGGTGAAGAAGGCGCAGCAGCACCTCTTCAACCTCAGGAGGCTGAAGAAATTTGGCTTGTCACCTAAAACACTCACAAACTTCTACAGATGCACAATCGAGAGCATCCTGT
Organism: Oncorhynchus kisutch; assembly: GCF_002021735.2. Lineage (NCBI taxonomy): Eukaryota > Metazoa > Chordata > Actinopteri > Salmoniformes > Salmonidae > Oncorhynchus > Oncorhynchus kisutch. The sequence continues at coordinate 30,413,245 of NC_034189.2, forward strand.
CGGGCTGCATCACCGCCTGGTATTGCAACTGCTCCGCCCACAACCGTAAGGCTCTCCAGAGGGTGGTGAGGTCTGCACAATGCATTACCGGGGGCAAACTACCTGCCCTCCAGGACACCTTCACCACTCGATGTCATAGGAAGGCCATAAAGATCATCAAGGACAACAACCATCCGAGCCACTGCCTGATCACCCTGCTGCCTGTTCACCCCACTATCATCCAGAAGGCGAGGTCAGTACAGGTGCATCAAAGCGGGGACCGAGAGAATGAAAAACAGCTTCTATCTCAAGGCCATCAGACTGTTAAACAGCAATCACTAACATTGAGTGGCTGCTGCCAACATACTGACTCAACTCCAGCCACTTTATTAATGGAAAATATATGTAATAAATGTATCACTAGCCACTTTAAATAATGCCACTTTATATAATGTTTACATATCCTACATTACTCATTTCATATGTATATACTGTACTCTATACCATCTACTGCATCCTGCCTATGCCGTTCGGGCATCACTCATTCATAAATGTTTATGTACATATTCTTATTCATTCCTTTACACTTGTGTGTGTATAAGGTAGTTGTTGTGAAATTGTTAGGTTAGATTACTTGTTAGATATTACTGCACGGTCGGAACTAGAAGCACAAGCATTTCGCAACGCTCGCATTAACATCTGCTAACCATGTGTCTGTGACAAATAACATTTGATTTGATTTGAACTCAAATGGTTCTAGGCAACGGGTTCTAGGCAACGGGTTTGTTAGCAAGTCTTTTTACAGTGTATGCTTAGCTCACAAACGTACTACCTCTTCGGCATCAAGTTACCTCGACTTCATTTTCTCCTATACAACTCAAATCTTCTGTGTACTGTATCAGAGCAGGTTGGAGGCACACATAGTCAATGCAGGTTGACGTTTTTGGGACAAATCATGTTCTGGAGGCAGCTCTGCCCCAAAGGTGAAAACCTTGCCATGCTGCCTCTAGCCTGAGGAGATTAGAAGCCACCCGTCTTTGTTGTCACCGCAGGAAGCCTTTGAATAGAGACGTGTGATAATTCACTACAGTCGCGCTGCAGAGAGATGCTGTTCAAATTGAAAAGAGAAGCCAGAAAAATGAATAGGCCATAATCTGTTGGGAGCATTGTAATACTGTTCTGTACATAACCCTAGTGGCTGGCAGGAGTTAAACATAGAAATACACACAAGTGGATAAAACGACAACTAAACACACATACAAACACAGGTATACACACACACACACACACACACACACACACACATACACATAGGCAGGTAAGCACGTACGCATACACACAATCTCTGTAAATTCCCCTCTGATTCTCCATTCCAGGACCACCCCAGGATCACCCCCTGCTCTACTCTCACTACCTCTAATCAGGATTGGGTATCTTACTTTCTCAATGCAGTTACTAGTTACCCATCCAAAATTGTAATCTGTAATGTACTTTTGGAATACCCGAAATCAGTAACGTAATCGGATTACTTTGTTACTTTTGGATCACTTTCCCCTTAAGAGGCATTAGAAGAAGACAAAGCGGAACCATCAAACGCATTCGGTGTGTCATCATAGTGGTCTCTGACACAAGGTCAGAATTGCTAAGGTGGAACAAACTTAAACTTGTGAATTTTTTCAATGCTGAATTGAATGTTATTGAGAATGTATCTTTTTCGATTTCTGAATTTAAAGTAATGAAGTAAAGTAAAGTCCAAGAAGTAATGATCTAGCTTTCCAAAAATATCTGTAATCTGATTTCAATATTTTTGCTGGTAACTACTGACAGTTAGAGTTTTTTTGGTAATCAGATTGCATGTAATTATGCCTCTAATATACTATAGCTCAGCCTTTTGCTCATTGTGAACTGCTTTTTAAATCCTTTTTGTTACACATTTCTTTTAGCACGCCATCTCACAGCCCTCTCTCAGAGACAAACTCTGTAACTTTCTAACTCCTGCAGTAGGCTCCTCTCTCCCACTGGAGCCAAGCAGGCCAGGGAGGTCTTAAACCGGCCCTTCTCACCTAGGGCCCTGGCCACCAATTAGTCACTTGGGGTCATGGATGCCAGGGTCCTTAACGCACCGTGGTGTCAGACAATTTAAAATGTTATACCTTTATTTAACTAGGCAAGTCAGTTAAGAACAAATTATTATATACAATGATGGCCTACACCGGCCAAACCCGGACGACGCTGGGCCAATTGTACGCCGCCCTATGGGACTCCCAATGACGGCTCTAGCACTGAGATGTAGTGCCTTAGACCGCTGTGCCACTCGGGAGCCCAATCACAGGCAGTCTGCTTGGGTCCCAGATCCCCAACTCCTGCCTCCACTTCTTAGTGTCCCTCAAGTAGTGACAGAGAGCAATCATATCTCTGAACATGCGGCGTGGTGTGCGTATAGAAAACACTACCTTTCCATGTTCACTTCAATCCTGCGTGTGTCAATAAAGTATCCTTGTGTGTAACTCTGAGGTTGCCTCATTCCCCTCTCACTGAGGGAGGTGCTAGCGGGTTACAGATCATCCAAAATGTAAACTCGCTCTTTTTCACTTGAATGCACTGATGTAACCACACTACTGGCATACAGTACGCATCCCTTCCTTCTCTCTCTCTCTCTCACACACACACACACACACACACACACACACACACACACACACACACACACACACCTCTCTACCCCTGACTTAGAGTGGCGTGTTGTGGACAGAGGTGAGGGTCAATGGAGGCTACTGAGGGGAGGACGGCTCATAATAATGGCTGGGACGGAGCCAATGGAGTGACATCAAACACATGCGTTCCATGTATTTGATACCATTCCACTGAATCTGTTCCAGCCATTAGCATGAGCCTGTCCTCCCAAATGAAGGTGCCATGAACCTCCTGTGGTGATGGTCCTCTCAGGAGGGTCTGTACAGCCGATATCTGTGGTAGGGGCCACCAGGAGGATGTCTGCTTGGATAAGGCTCAGTGGGTGGCAGGGCCCAGGTCACAGTGAGGTTAGCAGACCAGCCTCAGGGCTCTTATCGCAGCCACCGCTGCTTGCACAGCTAAAAGGTTGATGGAACAGGGCCGAGCGCAGACGGGACAGGGCCTGTCTGTTTCTGTGAGGTGCAGATGTAATGAGTCTATTCTTCATCTCTTCTTCTTTATGTCTCTGGCTAACATCTTCCTTTATCTCTGACTACTACTCTCTAGGCAATCTTGCAGTGTTTCTTCTTTACTTGGTTCTTGATTCTCTCTCTCTCTCTCTCTCTCTCTCTCTCTCTCTCTCTCCTTCCCTCTTTCCCTCTCTCCTTCCCTCCCAGCCAGGTCAGGTTTCTGTAACGGTCACAGAGGGAACAGTGCACTTCTCTGGCAGAGACCAAAACAAACAAGCGAATATTAAAAGGCAGAGATTTATTGGCCGAGAGGATGCGGTGAAGGTTTAATAGTCCACAGCTGGAGGGTAGAGAGAGGTCTGTCCTTACAGTCACACACACACACACCCTGAACCAGTGACTTACTGCCACACACTACATGACCTGAACTATTGACTCTGTGCTTTGCAGACTCTAATTGTAAGATCACGTAGTATTTAGTAACACGGTAGCCTAGTTGGTCAAGTCAAAGGTCATCTATTAATTTCCTTAAAACCACAACACCCTTGGGAACCATACACCAACATGTGCAGTTTTTAATCATCATTACCACATTCTTCATATCTAGCCCACCCTGATTGAGAAAGTTAAGTAAAAAAAAATATTTATCTAGGCAAGTCGGTTGAGAACAATTTCTTATTTACAATGACGGTCGAGGAACAGTGGGTTAACTGCCTTGTTCAGGGGTAGAACGACAGATTTTTACCTTGTCAGCTCGGGGATTAGATCTAGCAACCTTTCCGTTACTGGCCCAACACTCTAACCACTGGCGCCCCATGTATAGGCCTACACTTCCCCTACCTCCTCTCCTCTGTGATAAATATTACATTGAGGGCAGGACTCACGGCATGGTTGAGTCCAGGGCAGTAGCGGTGCCCGCCGCCATATTTCTCATCCTAATGTGATGCCTCTTTAATCAATAAAGCTATTCTACACCGCCTCTACATCATAGGAACTAACCGGGCCCTCGTCAGCTCCCTGTCGACAGGTCTGCCAACAACCACTGGCCCCAAACTAGCCACTTTATTTATGCTTAACTGCATTAGATTTTATTGGCATTTGGGCGCCTTAAATCAGTTCAATTAAATTCCTTTGCCTAGGCCATGAGTTGCGAGATCTGCCATGAGAGAGAGAGAGCGAGAGAGAGAACAGAGAGAGAACAGAGAGAGATATTGTATGCAGCTGCAACAGCGTCAGCAACTTTTCCCCTGCCGAGAGCACCAAGTGGGATGTTTAATATGACTATTAACGGTTAGAGGAGATAACAACAGCAACAGCTAAAAAGAAGGGACTGTTAGCGCCATAGGCTAGCTAGGGCTTCAGCAGGTGGCAATAACTACCTGCAATTTGTCATGATTACATTTCTCTCTCATAACAGCGGGAACCATTTCAGTTGACACGCTGTCATTCGTTTTCAGTGTGGCGCTTCCTGAGGGGAACGTTTTGGGGAAGCGACTTCCTGGGCTGGTGAGCTGCTGTCATGGCGAGGGCAGGGGTGTGCGAGGGGTCTCCAGTGTGTTATTAGAAAAGACGAGAATGGCCAATACAGAGCCTATCCATCAATGTGCCCGACATCATGCAGGGACCTTTGAAATCGACTGTAAGGATTATCACCGTGTGACAAAGAAAATCAAGTTATCTTCCCTCATTCCCCTTCTCCATCTCTCTCGGTCTCTGTCTCTCTCACTCTCACTCTCCCTTTGTCACTCACACACCCATTCTCTCACACCCAAAGTTCCATTAGAGTAGAAGTTATAGAATCTCAAAGTGAGAATCAGTCATGGGACAGCGGCCATACTGAAAAGTGCACATCTCAGACAGTGCCGTGAAATGGATTAGCAGAGAATGAGAAACCGTAGGGAGCGAGAGAGCGAGAGTAGGGAGAGAGGGGGGCAGAGGGAGAGGCAGCGGTAGAGTGAGATGGTGAGAGAGGAAGAGAGATGGAGAGAGAGAGTTAAAGGTATAAGAGAGAGAAAAAGAGAGAGAGACATAAAAAGCGAGAACGTGAGTGGTCTTGAACCAGAGCCAGGCCGTATCCCATCCAGCGATTGGCTGGCCTATATGGGAAGTCTAGGTGATAAATCACACATCAGCGCTAATGGGAAAACTGTCTCGCTGACAGCCAGGCCAAGGCGGCGGGTATCAATTTCACAATAAACATATGCAGCGACCGACTCCACAAGACAGAGATTTCTCCAACAACAACATCATGAACGAGTACACTTCCATCTTCCCATCGTTAAAGGTAAAGCTCCACACACACCCATTGGCAAAATCCTCCCTGATTTATTTTTTGGGTGGGTTCAAAAGCACCCATGATTCAGTCCAAACCAACCAGCCAACTGCAAAATGAGCATTACGAGCATCACGTAATCGCTACGTGATTGTTTAGTTGTCATTCATTTCATCAAAGGTTTCTCATTTCAACGATAATCAAATGAAAGGTCAAAATGACATGGCATTTATGAGAATGTTTGAATCGTAATCCGCGGTTAAGGTTGTTCATTTCGATACAGATCAACCGCAAAATAGTTTTCTCCTCGGAACGACATACTGTTCATTAACGTGTCTTTGTTTTCACATTTCCACATGGTGGTGGTTGTCTCGGACTAAAAAAGAAAAGCCAAGATGACATTCCCACCCCAGCTAACTCCATTAGAGACAATTCCCTTAATGCTACATGGAAATAAACAGTTCTGTTGACAGTGCTCTGCGGCACTCGTTTGTCTTTCCAGCCCTCTAGAAAACATTAAGAGAGTTGAAGCCAGGGGAAGCAGGCATTAGCCTTGATGTATCAGAATGCCTGTGGTGGTTCTCAACGTGGCATCAGGCCATCTGGGGATGGAGAATTAGAAACAGAGGACTCGAGGAAAGAGAACAGAACATGGGAAAAAAAGGAGACGAAGGAAGAAAGGCTTAGTTCAAAACCGTGGGGGAAAAATAAGTTATTCTGAACTGATTAGGCCCATTTTTGAATACTTCAAATGAGACAATCTCCTTTCATTTTCGGGAAATACTTGCAAGCAGGTAACATTAACATTTGAAGAGAAACGTTCAAGTAATGTTACAGTCAAATTCCATGCACCGTGCATTCTGACTGCAGAGTAGAAATCGTGTGGAGGGCACATTACAAGTAGACTGGCACTGAGGGTGAGGGTGAGGGCTGTGTGGTGCAACATGGCAGAGGTAATAGGCAGAGACAGACAGGAAGGTTGTGAGTGGCTTTCATGGGAGACTAGGTAGTACAACTCCAGAGGAACGATGTGGTTTATTAACTCTTTCATTTCAGGAACCTAAACACCGGGCTGGTTAACAACCACTATCCTGACTCCTGACTCACTTCACTGCATCATTTATTTAAAAGACATTTGGGTCTAAAGTGGGAAAACAACACTCAAGACTCCCTCTTCTACGGTCTCTTTCTGTTCACTGTCAATAGTGGTTTACGAGGGCACTGCCGAGTGCACTAAGACGTAGTGGACGGACGAAGGACAGGTGAATTACACTAAACTAGATTAGAACGTCGCTTATACTGGTCCCATGTTGATGACATCATACGTCGGCAACCTCAGGCAGTGGATGTTCTCCTGAAGTGTAATCTTTTCCACATGTTCATTTGTATGCCAGGGCCCTGAAGACAATCTGTGAAAGCTGTCAAATCAAATCAAATCAAGTGTCCTTGGTCACATACACATGGTGAGCAGATGTTAATGCGAGTGTAGCGAAACGCTTGTGCTTTTAGTCCCGACAGTGCAGTAATAACTAACGAGTAATCTAACAATTCCACAACAACTACCTTATACACACAAATCTAAAGGGATGGAATAAGAATATGTAAATATATGGATGAGCGATGGCCGAACGGCATAGGCAAGATGCAGCAGATGGTATAAAATACAGTATATACATACAGTATGAGATGAGTAATGTAAGATATGTAAACATTATTAAAAGTAGCATTATGAAAGTGGCTAGTGATCCATTTATTAAAGTGGTCAATGATATCAAGTCTGTGTTAGTGATGGCTGTTTAACAGTCCGATGGCCTTGAGATAGAAGCCATTTTTTAGCCTCTCAGTCCCAGCTTTGATGCACCTGTACTGACCTCGCAGTCTGGATGGTAGCAGGATGAACAGGCAGTGGCTCGGGTGGTTGTTGGCCTTGATGGTATTGTTGGCCTTCAAATCAAATTGTATTTGTCACATACACATGGTTAGCAGATGTTAATGCGAGTGTAGTGAAATGCTTGTGCTTCTAGTTCCGACAATGCAGTAATAACCAACAAGTAATCTAACCTAACAATTTCACAACAACTACCTTATACACACAAGTGTAAAGGGATGAAGAATATGTACATAAAAATATATGAATGAGTGATGGTACAGAACGGCATAGGCAGGATGCAGTAGATGGTATAGAGTACAGTATATACATATTAGATGAGTGACGAGACAAATTTCTTCAGCCTCCTGAGGTTGAAGAGACTCTGTTGCTCTGTTGGCTGAGGCATGAAAGCCTTGTAGCGGCTCCCGGACCTGACGTCATTTCACCTGACACAAAAAATCCCTAAAACACTCCCTGGTACTTCCCTTAGGTGAGGCGTTATTCTTTAACGAGTGTGCTGAGAGTCGAGGAAGCAAGTAGAGGCCGGAGAGGGAGCACACGTGACAGTAACGAAACATGGAACCCATGAATAGAATGCCATAAAGAAACCATGTTATAAATATAGAATAATGGTTGTTGATGGCTTGAAATATGTTATTTGAGAAGATGCCCCATGAAATAGTGATGGCTAAATAGATACATATACAAACTCTCTATTTCAGTGTGTATCTCAATCTTTCTTTTTCTCTTTCGCTCCCTCTCAAACACACTCAGCAGTCAGCAGGGCAGTGTATCGATCGTGGCTGGGAGGTGTTTTTTATCACCTAGCAGCAGCAGCCACAGCAGCGGTGGTGGTGGTTGAGGGGATGAAGAGGCACTGTGTGAGCTGTCCTTCACTGACCCCTATATTTTAGTTATCACACCTACCCTCAGCCTGGCCCTGAACACTTTTAACACACACATGGACACACACGTACACACACACACACATGAATGCACACACGCGCACACACACAGACACCGCTACCCATCCCCCTCTCATCAGAGAAATGTGAAACACATCGACCCACTGCAAATAATTATCCTAATTCCTTCCAACCATCCAATAGTCTTCAAGTATGCGATGCATCCTTGCTCTCCCCGAAGACTCCCAGCCCACATGATCCCTTTCCCCAAAGATTTCTCCTCAGCAGCTAAAGAATTCATATTTGGAGATGAGAATAGGAGTGCATGAGAGGGAGGAAAGGAGTAGGAAATAGGATATCTCTGAGCACGACCAAATGCTGCTTTGTTTAAAACACCAGTAGAACTCATTTTGGGAGGCGCTGGAAAATCTGCTAAGAAGGTCCTGCTTATTTAAGAACCAAACCCTGACTAAATCAGGTTATGTTGTGACATTATATGACAGCAAACGAACCAGAGAGGGACCATTTGGACCAGCTTAGAGAATGGGAAGGAGGGAGAAGGTCTAAAACTTTTTAATTCCTGAACGAAGACATGTTATTCTGGCAATATACTATAAACTCCATTATAAACTGTGTGGTTCGGGCCCTGCATGCTGATTTGCTGAAAGCCATGGTATATCGTACACCATGGCTATGTCAAAACATTTATTTGAAATGCTCTATTTACGTTGGTAACCAGTTTATAAAAACAATAAGGCATCTCTGGTGTTTGTGGTGTATTGCCAATATACAATGGCTAGGGCTGTATCCTTAGCTGTGGTATATTGGTCATATACCACACCCCCCAGGCTTTATTGCTTAGTTATAAAACGGGTTGGTTGGATCCTGGATCCTGATTGTGGAACAACTCCCGCTAAATACCATGATATGTTCATGTCATAATTCCACTGTCCTGCAGCCCAGGCAGGAAATTAATAAACTTCATTTCCCTCGGGGAAAAAAGCATCTGCACATCATCTTCCCATGCTGATATTTGTTTTGCAACAGTTCGGGGTTGTACAATGCTTAATTTGAGACGGATCCTGCCGGAACATCTGTCTGTAGACTACCAAATATGTTATGAACTTCCAAATAGGCCTATTGAGCGAAGAGCATTGTTATAGAATGTAACACCTGAAATAGATAAGCTTTTGGCACGAGCGCACCGGCAAACGCCGGTGAGTGAGCTGCACGTCATTGGGCGAGTCAGTGAAACTGGAAATCTTCTTAGCAGTGGTGGAAAAAGTACCCAATTGTCATACTTGATTAAAGGAAAATATACCTTTAATAGAAAATGACTCAAGTAAAAGTGAATCACCCAGGAAAATACTACTTGAGTAAAAGTCTACAAGTACTTGGTTTTAAATATACTTAAGTATCAAAAGTAGAAGTATAAATAATTTCAAATTCCTTATATTAATCAAACTAGATGGCACCATTTTCTTGTTTTCTTTTTATTTACGGATAGCCAGGGGCGTAAACCAGGGGCGTAAACCAGGGGCGTACTCCAACACTCAGGCATCATTTACAAACAAAGTGTGTGTATAGAGAGTCAGTAGTGGATGACCAGGGATACTTTCTTGCTCTCTTTAGGAATGTAGTGAAGTAAAAGTTGTAAAAAAATATCAATAGTAAAGTAAAGTACAGTACAGTAGTACTTAAATGTATTTTTGTACTTTACACCACTGTTTCATCCTCATATTGTACAAATGTTTTTATTAAAATAATATATTTAATGACAAAATGTCATTCATATTTTTATAAATATATTGGCAACCATTTTGTAAAAGCAATAATTTGTTTTACAAAGGAGACTTATCCCAGGACAGCTCCAGCTATGCTGTGTTGTTGTTATGGGTCGCCACGGTGACGGCAGGGACAGCGAGCTAGTTTCTTGGCATATGAGTGGGCAGTGGCTGTAGCTGGGTCTTCAGGGATAGTCCCTGGCCTGTGTCAGTGCTGGCTCCTCCAGCCTGGCCCTGCTCAGTATGTTCTCTGCCCAGACCATACAGCACAGACCTGGGCAGCTGTCTCAAAACAGAGGAGCACAGCACACCTTCTGCAACATACAGAACTAACATCAACAACATACACGCTGAGGGTTGACGAGATATTAACTGCTTCTCTTGTAGTATTATGAGAATACCTACAATTCCAGATTGGAACATAATAACATGCAGCCCAGACCCCCACACATACCCCACAACACATGCCACCAGGGGTCTCTTCACAGTCCACAGGTCCAAAACAAATTCACGGAAAAGCACAGTATTATAAAGTGCCATGATCACATAGAACTCCCATGTCCAATAAAATCAAGCAAAATGACCTTAAAAAAAAGGATAAAACAGAATCTCATTGCACAATAGGGACTGTGAAATGACACACACACACACACACACATAGACACACCATCACACTCTAACACCCAATCGACACACACATTATTCTTTAGTTGTATTGTTTGTATATCGTTGTATTTAGTGTTTGTGTGACTGTTCTTGTCGAGCAATGTATCAATGTTTTGTTACTTGTAGTGTTTTATATTCTTGTGTGGACCTCAGGAAGAATGGCTGATTCTTGGCAAAAGCTAATAGGGATCAGCCCACCCCATCCCTTATCTCTCCTTACCCCCCACAATCCCTCCCTCTCTGTCCCACTCTCTCTCCCGCCATTCAGGTGCAGGTCAGTGGTCTTGCTTGATGGGTCCTGAGCCGGCCCCTTCACACTGGTGAGGAGGATTGTGGGTAGGCTGCCAGCTCTGTGGTGCATGCTGGCAAATGGGCTAGCTGCTCGCTCTGATGCTGAAGAGGATTCAAACGTTGATCTCACCCCGACGCTCCTCACCCTTCGCCCTTCACCTCGACCTAAAAACAAAACCTCACTCCTTGTCAGTCTCCCTTCAACCTTCACCCCTCAGTCCTATCGGCTATCACCCATCTAAAATGTCTAAAATATCTTTGAGGAAATGGGGTTTCACAGAAACATGATAATAAGGTTTAAGATATAGTTTAGCAGATTCCTTACACCCCAGGTGTGTGCTACTGTACTCTCTCGCTCCCCCTCTCGCTCCCTCTCTCGCTCCCTCTCTCGCGCTCTCGCTCTCTGCTCAAAACATACCCCAATAACAAACTGACTACCCCAAATGTTCTCGCTTGCACAACAGAATGTGAATGCTTGCACTTCCAAAATGTGATAATGACTATTGTTTTACGGTGATTATCCGAGCAGTTATAAAAAAAAAGTGTCAGTGCGTAAATATAAGAGCAACAAAACTTTATGAAGAGTATTCCTTGACCATTAAAGTATTGTTGATTGTGCCAGGTGATGCCAAGTCTATTCACAGGGAGATGTTAGGCCGGTGGGCTGTATATGTGTGTGTGTGTGTGTCCATTAAGTGCTTTCTGTCAGGGTGAATATGAGCAGGAATGTGTGGCCAACACCGTCCCAGCTGTGTGCTCATGCTGTCCCGAGCACTGGCTAGCTCTCTCTCTCTCTTTCTGACACATTGTGAAAGTACGAGGAAACGTGCCACAGATACAAACCAGAGGATTAGGTCTGTGTGTTCACTGTTTGTCTTCTCCCTCTAGCACTGAGAGGAAAGGAGTTAGAGCCCAGCACGGTGTGTGTGGCCACCACAGCTAGCTGTTGCATTGAGCGTACCCGCTAACATCATACTTTTTCAATTGACCCTGTTCCAGGAAACTTTCCATTAGCTTAGTGTTAGCTTGGCAGTGTTCTCTTATCTGGGGCATCACACACACACACACACACACACACACACACACACACACACACACACACACACACACACACACACACACACACACACACAGTTTAACATGTACTGCTGAAACAATGTAGACCTCTAGCAGCTGGCTCTCATTTAACTTTATGAACAGGAGAAACACAGGTCCTCACTAAAGAACAACACTTTTAGCAACAATAGGAGTGGAGCACGAATAAAATGGACAATTCTTGTCAAAGTGGAAGCACTCACTGTGGCCTGAATACAACATGTGTTCATAAGAGTGTGTTATGAGTTTGTTGTGTGTATCCTCTTCTCTCCATTCTACCCTGAGAGAATGGGACACGATCCCTTCCGAAGAAATAACGAAGACTCTGTGCCTTCCTTCCTTCCAACTCCTCATCCCCTCCTCTCTCTCTCTCCCTCCCTCCCTCTCCTCCTCCTCGTTCTCTAAAATGGCTGCATTGTGCCGGGCGTCCACACAAGGTTAAAACATGAATGAATGATAGTTCATGAAAACCCCTCTGTTTCGTGTGTTTGTGTGTGTGTGTGTGTGTGTGTGTGTGTGTGTGTACGCCCGTCTCCGTGAGTGTATGCATGCGTCTACCCGCGTACATGCTCAGCCTTGTCACTCATGATCATAGAAGTGAACCAAGGAAAACCATAATCCCTTTTCATTATACTTCAAAGTTCCATAACAAATAACCCACAAATATTAGCCTTCCATAGACAGGATCCAGAGAGGGCAGTAGACCCACAATTCCCATCCCGAAATCCCTGTTAGGCTTGGGCGGTATTCCGTACCGTATACCGGGGTATTTGGAAAAAGCCACGGGATGGTTTTCAATACCGTCAATACTTAAAAAAAAAAATGTGTATATTAGTAGCTACTTTTCAAGCAAATACTGTACCTGCAGTCAACTTGTCATTACATTAGGAGATAAAGAACACTGCGTTCTTCATTTCATCGGGTCACATTATTATGAAGCTTTTGGTAAGTCCCCCTGGTCGCATGCCAGGTGGTGTTTGTTTCCAAGCACACAATGTCAAGAAACCGGAGCCTTGTGAGTCACTCACTTTTGCGCAGTATGCGCCAGGTAATCTAATTGCAGTCTGGGATTGCCAGCTAGATATTTTGCAACTATTAAGTTACCTGGCTAAAATGTACTAAATGCTCTGCAGTCGTGCATCTTGGTTTGCTAATTTAGTAACTACAGTGCCTTGCAAAATTATTCATCCCCCTTGTTTTTTCCTATTTTGTTGCATTACAACCTGTACTTTAAATAGATTTTGATTTGGAATTCATGTAACGGACATACACAAAATAGTCCAAAATAGTCCAAGTTTATTAAAAAGAAATTAAAGCGGGAAAGTGGTGCGTGTATATGTATTCACTCCCTTCAAACCCCCGATCTGACAAGGTACAAATCTGTCGTTCTGCCCCTGAACAGGCAGTTAACCCACTGTTCCAAGGCCGTCATTGAAAATAAGAATTTGTTCTTAACTGACTTGCCTAGTTAAATAAAGGTAAAATAGAATAAATAAAAGAGAGGGCTGTTCACCAAAACTCACGGACCAGGCAAGGAGGGCATTAATCAGAGAGGCAACAAAGATACCAAAGATAACCCTGAAGGAGCTGCAAAGCTCCACATGGGAGATTGGAGTATCTGTCCATAGGACCACTTTAAGCCATACACTCCACAGAGCTGGGCTTTACAGGGACATTCTTGAGGGAAACCTGTTTGAGTCTTCCAGAGATTTGAGACTGGGACGGAGGTTCACCTTCCAGCAGGACAATGACCCTAAGCATACTGCTAAAGCAACACTCGAAATAGTGTGTGCAGCTGTAATTACTGCAAAAGGTGGCTCTACAAAGTATTGAATTTTGGAGGGCTTAATAGTTATGCACGCTCAAGTTCTGTTCTTTTTGTCTTATTTCTTGTTTGTTTCACAATACAAAAATACGTGGTAGGCATGTTGTGTAAATCAAATTATACAAACCCCCAAAAATCTATTTCAATTCCAGGTTATAAGGCAACAAAATAGGAAAAATGTCAAGGGGGGGTGAATACTTTTGCAAGCCACTGTAGTTAGCTATCTAGCTAAGATGTTAGGATCTTCCAAATCAAGCATTCGCTTGGTAACTGCAGAGAATCCCCTGCTGGATCAAGAGCCTTGCTGGCTAATATTTGTGTGTGTGTGTGCAACTGTGAGTAGCATTTCACTTGTATACTTTAGGTCAGAAACTGCACTAAATGCTTGCAATGCGCTCTCCAGCATTTAGTTAGCATTCTCTTTTGGATTCTACATGTACTTGTTAGCGTTGAAAACCTTCAGATTACAAGAGTATCAGTGGGGTTTGCAAACAGCTATGGCACAAGGTTGGTATGAAGGTATGACAATCTGGATACAGCCCAAGCCTAATCCCTGTCTCCATATCCCACTCACCAACCCAAATAGAATCTACCTCAAAGAAAGTCTAAGATCCTCTAATGAATGTAAGTTATAGTGCCAACCCAAACCCCATGCATATCACTGTAGATATAGCCCACATGCTGCAAGGTGCTGCGTGCCAAAAGACTACAAATCGTCCCAGATGTAAGCTAACCCCATCCATCCTGGACTGTCAGCACTGTTGTGCCTATAGAGTGCGAGGTCTGGTACTCAGAGGTTCCTTATGGATTATTTGATTTTTTTTTATAGACATGAAAGGACATAGTTGATAAATGAGAGGAGGGGACGGGAGAGAAAGTAAGTGAGCTAAAGGAAGAAAGAGAGGAAAGTGAGTATGAAAGAAAGGATGGTGGGAGTGAATGAGCATGAGAATGATACAAAGGGAGAAAGAGAGAGACTTTGCCAAGTACTCACCCCCCCCCCCCCTTTCTCACTCTCCCTCCCCCTCTGTCTCTCTCTCTCCTTCCCTCTCTCTCTCCCCCCTATACCTCTCTCACTCCAAGCAGCTGTCTGTAGTTTGGAGGCCTGCTTCTGGTTCCAGGAAGAACAATGTCCAAGGACATGTGAAACTCCTTCCAGATGGCTTGGTGCTCTAGCCCATTGAGTCAGTGTGAAAACCATCTGCAGGCCAGCACTGTAGTGCTGGATCTGAGAGAGCACACACACACACACACACACAAGACAACATCAGATAGTTAATGAGTGAATGCCTGCTACCCCCGTACTGTACTCCTCTCCCGCTCCAGGGCGCTCAGTCACTTAAGACTTCGGCTTTGTCCTTGTTCTCTAATGATGTAATCACTTGGCAAACATCTATACCACATACGATACTGTGCAAACTCTCCATTTCCTGCATGTTATTGCTATTTTCATGGGCCCGCAAAACTGTAAAATGATTTATGATTCGGGTTTCTGGCCAACTGTGTGACTGCACACAGTACCACTGGGATAGGGGGACAGTAACAACTGGGCAGAATCACTGCATGCAATACTGTATATCTTTCTTTTTAAATAGCAACACTGAGGGAAATTACAGAGTTTCTGTCAAATAATAGATATGGATATCTACTATTCAATGTTATCATAGATATGTTATCTTATTCACCCAGTGAAAGTAGCTGAGGGAAAATAGAGTGACAATAATACTAAAGGGACTGCTGGGATCATAACGGTAAGGCCTGCTGCACAGATAAATAAATAGGGTCCCCTGTCAATGCTATTTCTATACTCTCTCTCTTTCTCTCTCTCTCTCTCTCTTTCTCTTTCTCTCTTCAATAACTCTCCCTCTCCACCTCTCTCTCTCTCTCTCTCTTTCTCTCTTCAATCTCCCTCCCTCTCCACCTCCACCTCTCTCCCAATCTCCTTCTCTCCCTCCCTCTCCACCTCCCACTCTCTCTCTCTCCCAATCTCCTTCCCTCCCCACCTCTCTCTCTCTATTTCTCTCTCCCAATCTCCTTCTCTCCCTCCCTCTCTCTCTCTCTCTCTCTCTCCCACTCCTTCTCTCCCTCCCTCTCCACCTCCCTCTCTCTCTCTCTCCCAATCTCCTTCTCTCCCTACCTTCCTCCCTGTGGTGACACCCTTGTCCTCATTAGCACCTCAGCCTGCTAAATCACTCAGCGCTAATATGCCACCATCTTCATCACCACCACCATCATCATCATCATCACCCTCAGCTTGCCATTAGGCTCCGAGGCCATCAGTCACTTACTGTCACCGTCCAACACTGCCAAGAGTGGGTGTTGTGTTAAACTTATCTTCCTCCTCTTCCTCTTCCTCCACCTCCATGTCTCCTGGTACTTAGTGGCCAGTTCATTTGGTACCAGCTACAGTAGTTACCAACTGCGTTGAATTATTTGAGGTATCTGAGAAAACCTCAAGCGGTAAGAGAGTGCCCATTGTTGCCACATAGATGTGCAGCAAGTTCCTGGCATGATTTAAGCTACAGCATAACCCAAGTATCAGATGCACAACCAATTTAACATTTAAAATCCAATACTCGCTTCACCTGCAACAAGTCTGAAGCATCCACAAACCTCTTCTTTATCTATTTATATCCCTCGCTCCCTTTCCTCCATCTCCTCTCCTTATTAGTGATTGTGTGTTCCGGTTCTCTCTATATCTCAGAGAGCCGCTGTGGTGGGCCTTTCCTACTGCCTGCTACCCCAAACACACTCAATTATCCCCAGCATTGAGGATCCACAATGATTTATTAATTCCACATCAATTTCTTTGTTAGGCCGAGCAGTGCGGCCTCCCTCCATCCCTCTCTCTCTCCCTCCATCTGTTTCCCTCCATCCCTCTCTCTCTCCCTCTCCCTCTCCCCGTCCGTCCGTCGGTGTCTGTCTCTCCCTCTCCCTCTCTCCGTCTCTTTCTCTCCCACTCTCTCCCTCTACCTCTCCCTGGGCCATGAAATATGCATGGAGGACTTGAGTGTAATGGGGAAGACGATGCCGCTCGCCTCGATTAACTATTTACAGCCAAGAGACCGTCTGGCCTGAGAGGGGAAAGGAAGATTATAGAGAAAGGAAGAGGGGAGGAAGAGAGAGATAGAGAACGAGTAAGCGGAATAACATGAGGGCCGAGTTGTGGCAGAGGTCAGCCTGGCAGCGGTGGGAGATGGAATGAACAAGGGGAGGAGGGAGGGGTGACAGAGAGAGAGAGAAAGAGAGAGGGAAGGATAAAGTGCTTGAACTATTAAAGAAAAAGCGTCTTTGTGATTATGAAAACTCGATCTGAGCCATTGAAATGGCTAACAGTCAACACATTTCAAATGTGGGATGGATACAGGTGTCTGCCTCTCGAACGTTACTTTGAAGGATCAAGATCAGACAGAGAGAAAAATGGGTCGTGACTCGAGAGCAAAGACCTTACTATCATATTGATTATGACAGACACAGGGGAATGGAATGCAGAGGAAGGAGAGAAACAAAGAGAGAGGGAGACAGTGATAGAGAGAGGAAGAGAGTATGAGAGGAGGAGATGCGATTGTGACAAGTTTGAAGTGTACCCCCTACTGCTGTGTGCCTGATGGAGGCCTCGGGCATCTCTCTTTCTTGCTCTTTCCCTCTCTCTATGTGTCAAGTCCCATGCTTGCACTTTGTGGACCTTTGTGTGTGCATGTTTGCATGTGTCTATGCATGTGTGTGTGTGTGTGTGTGTGTGTGTGTGTGTGTGTGTGTGTGTGTGTGTGTGTGTGTGTGTGTGTGTGTGTGTGTGTGTGTGTGTGTGTGTGTGTGTGTGTGTGTGTGTGTGTGTGTGTGTGTGTGTATGAAAGGTGTCGGTGTGATGAGGGTCCGTCAAAGGATCTTCTCCTACATTATGAAGCCCCCTGGAGGGAGAAGATGGGGTTTGGGGGGGTAAGAGGTTGATGAGGGGGGGGGGGGGGGGGTTCTCTCTCTCTCTCTCTCTCTCTCTCTCTCTAGCAGCCTGTCATCAGTTCAAAAGAAGTGTGAAGAACACATGAATTATACATCCCAGCTGGTCTTTCACACTAACAGGACATGTGTGAGGCGTGTGTGTGTGACTATGCAGTCACGTACGTGGATATGCAGCTCCACACTGTTCTGAGATCCTCAAAGTTGTTTGAAGAACCTTACGGGTTCTTGGCACTGAACAATGCCCCCAAAAAGTACTTCCAAGAACCCCATAGGAGGTGGGGTTGATCGAGGAACCTCGTTAGTTCTCAAGGGGGTTCTTTCAGGAACCTAACTGCCCAACTGAAAAATTAGAAAACTGAGAAAACAGCAGGGAAGGTTTCTCCCTTGTATGATCACAATTGATATTATGTTGATACCATGAGCAAATGGCTGTGTTGTTTGACACTTTTTCCCTTGTCAATTTCTTTCCTGAAACAGACAACGGACACAGTTCAATGGAAGTTAATCAACAAAGAGGTAAGAATATGTTGAAGGCTATAGCTGCATTGGCCTGAACTGCCCACTTATTTGTGTGTCTGTGGTGTGTACAATTGGCATTGGTTTGTCACATAATGTTACGCAGATCACATGTAGGCTAGCTGATCTTTATGATTGGTTTCTCTAAAACCGTATAGGACTCAGTCCCAGCATCCATCTTCCTCCTCCCTGACCTCTTCAATGAAGATCCCAGAGGTCTCTACATTATGGACAAGGTGTGTGTGTGAAAACCGGTGTCAAAAGTGAACCCCCCCCCCCATTCACGTTTACCACAAAAACCAAGGTATGAACACGGTCTAGTGCACGTTTTGTTAATCATCTGTGTAATTATGATTTTTGCACTCACAGACTTCACCCTCCCTACACCACTGATGAATCTAGTGTAACTGGATATCTGTTGGACCATCATGCACTGCAGAATCCTTCTGGCTATAGATACGAAGGATATCACCACACACATCAACAGGCCAGAGGACATACTGATTGAACTTGGAGCTCTGCTGGGAGTTGACCTCATATTTAGATTTTTGAATTTGGCTTTGCCACTAAAATCATAATAAACACTGACAGCAAAAATGTTGTGTTCTTGTCATTATTGTTATGCTGATTAATAATAATAATACTGATAATAATGTAGAGGTTCCCCCACAGTTTCAATTTGAAGAACCCCTCCACGATCATTCAGGAAGCTTTTCTTTTTAGAGTGTCCCGCCTGCTTTAAACAAAGTGTGTCTGTTCATGCGTGTGTGACACAGGTTTGTGAATACGTATGTATGAATAAAAATGTACGGCACAGAAAGACTCTTTGAATGTGAGTCAATGTGTGTGTGTGAAAGAGAAAGAGGGAAACAGAGGGAGAGACAGAGAGAACAAGTGAGAGAGACAAGGGGAGAGGCAAGAAGAGAGACAAGGCGAGAGACAAGGAGAGAGGGAGTAAGAGAGAGAATGAGAGAGAGAATCTGTGTTTCCTAATCCTTGTCTGTCTCAGCTCTTGTGTGCCGGGCTTACGTCCCAGAGATTATTGCATGTGGCTCACCTCAAATTCTTCAGATTGGCTCTGTCAACACACACTCAGGTTTAACATCCCCTCTTACTAATGCAGCAACAAATCTCCCATCCCCAAATACATGATCCACACCCCAGCTCCTTACTCACGCCAACCAGTCACAGCCGTTCGAGTACTGTTTTGTAAAATGTTAGTCCTTTAAAGTAAATGCTGAGTGAAAATCTCACTTTTAAAAGTTCATAATGTTGTTGACTCGTCCTACACTAAAAAAAAGGGGGGGGTTCTACCTGGAAACAAAATGGTTCTCGCTGGAACCAAAAAGGGTTCTCCTGTGGGGACAGCCCCCCCAAAAAATGTAGGTTCTAGATAGCAGCTTTTTTTCAAAGAGTGTATACTCCTATTTGTGGCCAAAGCATGAATTGGGGAAAAAACACTTAAAAAAAACAAACACCTTAAACTTGTATCTCCAACAGACCGTTTCAACGATGCTTTCTATTTCCTCATAGAACTTGATGTCATGTTGGCTCTTTGTCTGAGCTGGCCAATCAGCGGTCATATCGCGTTCATATTTTCTATGACCGGTATACGCCCACACCATTCTGTTGTTGGGATACGCACACGCCATGTTTTTTTTAACATCATTTCAACATATTGTAATCCATTATAGGTCATATTTCATAGAAATCTTGAAACACTGGACAGTTACTTTGACCTTTATTTAAACAGGTTATTCCTCCATGAGAAAAGCTAAATGCCCAGGCTACAATGGCACAATGGTTCTGTGTCCATTTGGATGACCAACATTCAATGTGACTTCCTTTATGTACATACAGTAAGGCTAAGGGGTTTATCATCTGGTGTGGGGGTACTACATTGTACAGTACAGTAGAGTGACTCAGGCTATTGCTATTTCCTGTTTCTCTAACTGAAGAGTCTGGGCAAACGAAGACAAATGTTGACATGCCTCGACCATATGATGATTGATAGCAATGATAGCGCGGAGACTCTGACATGCTAATTCATCATTGGAGATAATAGGGACAGTGAGAGACCACAGCTGAAGTCTGGATATCTGGATATGGGGGCCCCTGCAGCTGTTATAGACATGGTGTGAATCCCAAATTGCTCCCTATTCCCTAGAAGTGCATTACTTAAATAGGGAATATAGGGAGCAATTCTGGACGCATCCCATTTCTTGAACAGCTGCAAGAGAGTGTAGTGAGGTCTCTTGCTAAGGACTTCCGAGGAGTAGGAACTTGTGCCAGAAACTAAAAGCACACCAGAAGTTCTGGGGGTAAACTGAGGGGAAGGAATGTGAGATAATGCACTCAAAAAGGGGAGCAAAAGTGCTCTGAGGTTCACGGTAAGGTGAATGCTCCCTCAACGGCACATGCACATATGCACACACACACACACACACACACACACACACACATACATACATACATACACATACACACATACATACACATACACATACGCAAGCAAGGTAGCTTGTCCATACACACAAACCTGGGCCCATACACGCACACACATACACACACAGTGAGGGCGTGTGGTGTGTTAACGTTCTGCGTTCCCCCTCTCACCGTGAGGTCTGGGCCCCTGACCGTGCACAACCACTTGAGTTAAAACAGAATACAGAGGAACAACAACAGCCTCATCATCGCCATGGCGATCACATCAATTATTGACCAGTGCCAGCCTGCTGCGTCTCCTTTTACCCTCCACTAGTGGCAGGGGTCACATAGAAAGAGGGAGGAAGGGAGAGAGAGAGAGAGAGAGCATACCCCCAGGGTCCCCTCAGGCACAACAGTACGGGGCCCACTACAGAAATTTGTCACGTTCCTCCCATGCACACTTTCTCTACTCTGCAATCCCTCTACTCCTCTCTCCGTCCCTGTCTTCTCCCCTTTGTTTCTCTCTTTCTTTAATCTCAATCTCTTTTCCCTCTCTTTCTTCTGTCCCCGTCTCTGTCAGAATCAATAGAGCGAGGGAAGAGAGCGAGAGATTGCGAAATAAGTGTGTGCGGTAGGGGAATAGCAGGCCTGTTGTTCATGTTGCTATCTCAATATAGATGTGATTGACAGGGCTCCCGAGGGGCGCAGCGGTCTAAGGCACTGCATCTCAGTGCAAGAGGTGTCACTACAAACCCTGGTTTGATTCCATTCTGTATCAAACCGGCTGTGATTGGGAGTCCTGTAGGGCGGCGCACAATTGGCCCAGCGTCGTCCGGGTTAGGGTTTGGCCGGGGTAGGCCGTCATTGCAAATAAGAATTGACTTGCCTAGTTAAATAAAGGTTAAATAAATAACAAATTGGTAAGCTATAACCCTCCACTTGGTCAGTTTCTAGGCCCATATGGAGCAATTGTAAAATCTTCCTATACAATGTAAGGCACATACTCTGCCTTATTTAATTCAAACACAAACTGAAATACTTTTTGGAAATAAACATCCCAGGTTGGTTGACAATGCCTCAACATCATGGTACACGTTCAGTGTTTACCCCCTTCGGATGACACAGAGAGCCATTCTATATTTTAGCTGGTGATCCTGGGACAGCTATAACAGAGTCAAGGCCCAGGTTATTGGAATCAGAGACATTAAACCCACATGGCTGACGTCAGAGCTCTGGCGAAAGCCGAACACTCCACAGACACATGTGCAAAAGAGACATTTTCACTAAATCCAATAAGCTACGGTGAAGCAGTATGCACTTTGTTTGTCCCTATTTTTCCCCCCAAAAAAACTTTTTCTTATCTGAGCATAACCAGAAACAGACTGGTTTTACACAGATTTGTTTCAGTAGGGAAATGTAGCTAAGGCACAGACACATTTTTCGGGGCGCTTATAATTGACCAGCAAGACGTGCCGCACTTATAATGATCAATATTTCGTTTCTCGTCCGCTGTGCCTAAGCGAGACTATCTGTAATAGATCAATCTCATTTGATGTTCTCTAAGAACTAACCAAATTAAGGCAATGAAACTGAGAGCAACCACAGACTCCATCTCTCCAGAGCCCAGTTCACATAGCATTGTCCCACACCACAAACCCATTATCTGTTCTGGTTTAATCCTAATTGAAAAAACATGGGATCACTTCTCCCTTCCAGAATCCAGCAATGACTGAGACAGGAAATGTTTCTACAGATACTTTATCTTTCTGCTTAATCACAGGAAAGTAAAAGGGACAGTTTGTGGCCGACATACCTGGGTTCCTCACGGAAATGTTCAACCTTAACCAGAACCCCTCCAATTTAGGAGAACTGACAAGAAATACAGAGTGAGTAAGGGAGGGGTAAGCAGACAGACGCCAACCAGATCTATCTCCTTTCACCTTGTAGTGGTTGATGTCGCCCACACCCAAAAAAAATCACATTCAAGCAAGTCCACAGAACTCCAAAGGCAAGCCCATGACATGGGTTTAAACTCACTGACCCAGAAGCCTTGCAGTCTCTCTCTCTCTTGTCTTCTCAGCTAACTGTCCTCCAGAGCAACGCCGAGCAATCGCCTTGGGTCTTGATTTACACCACTTGACAGAGTGCGGTGCCGAGCCCATTCATCATCTGCATCTTCTTCCCTGTTTGATCCCAAGCTTAAGGACAACAACGTCCAGACTCAAGGATAATGGTTGCAAATGCCAGAGCCCACATGCGCTTGCGAGCAGGAGTTGTGACAGAGAGAGATTTCAATTTTGTGCAGATTTGGGATATACATTTTAAAATAAATTATAAATATAGTTTAATTATTAATTGTTCTATCATGATGGAACGGTTCCCAAACACTATATCCTAGACACCCAACTGAGCAACCCAAAAACTAAGGAGAAGTCCTTATTTGTTTTATAGGCCTACTGTAAGTAGCCTATATGCAGCCAAGACAGAAAGATAAACACGGTCAGAGACATAGAGAGCAGCACTACCCCCTCGAGAGTCTGAGCCTGCCTGGCAGGGTTGGTCCAACAAAGCCAAAGCCCCCAGACGGGTGAGCATAATATACAATACATTTTTCAAAGCTGCTAATGAGAACCTTGACAAACTTGTACCTAGCTGGTGGGAATTCCGGTGGGGTGACCCCACCCAGGTAGTGGCAGTGTTAGCAACGCTAGCTGCAGTAACCCATGGGGTTGTGGTCACACACGGACAATCAGAGAGGGGGGAAATTATTGTGGCCCTGGTGTTACAAAAAAATCAAAGGTCTGACTGCACAGAGATGCTTGGGAAGATGCTCACAACGGGGGACCAGCGTGTGTGTGTTTCAGGGTAAGTGGGTGTATCTGAGCTCCATCAGTTAGGACTTGACATTGGTTAATCAAATCTCCCCATTCTTGCTAAATGTTGCATGCATTCTCGAACAGCTACAACTCTATATGCCTTTGCATGTCAAGTCCTTTCTCGAGTTGGGCTCGGGGATGGAACAACTGTTGAACATCTGAGCTTGTGGTTGTTTGTGGGGGAAGGGTGGGGAGTGTGTGTGTGTCCCACAACTGTTGCTATGGGGTAATGATGTTAGGGACAACATAGGATGAATCACATGAATTGTTTGCCAAAATAATAATTGTTTGCCGAAAATCTAATTTTTGTAATGCCAAATCCTGGATATCCGTAGGTAACAATCCATCTTCTGAACTGCCTACATTGTTACACATATTATTAGTTTGTTGTGGGCATAAATGAAGATATGCAAAACTTTTTAATAAATATATTTTTTATGAAAATAATTGTATACAATGCAATCGAGGTGAGGGTGTTGTAAATGCTTTAATGCATTGATCTACTTCTGTTCTGTGAGTGGCACTCTGTGCTCTTTACAAAGGATGGGTCCCTAATCGCTCAAAGGCCCTAGAATCCAGATGGACAGGGTTGGTCTGCCAGTCACAGGGAGGACAACCCAACTTGGGATGAGGGGAAGTTTTAATGAGTGGAATAGTGGAGAACAATTAGAGGTTTACTCAGTAGCAGTGCAAATATCATGGTACAGCTATTTGGACACGCAATCATTATGGTACTTTTTAATGATACGTTTACAAACATACAGTGCATTCAGAAAGTTGTCAGACCCCTTTGACTTTATCCACATTTTGTTACATTACAGCCTTGTTCTAAAATGGCTTAAATACATTTTTCCCTCATCAATCTACATACAATACTCCATAATGATAAAGCAAAAACAGGTTTTTAGAAATATGGCAAATGTATTAAAAAAAAAAACAGAAATACCTTTTTCATTGTCATTATGGGGTATTGTGTGTAGATTGATGAGGGGATTTTTAAATTTTTTAATCCATTTTAGAATAAGGCTGTAATGTAACAAAATGTGGAAAAAGTCAAGAGGTCTGAATACTTCCCGAATGCACTGTATATTATGATAAATAGAACTTAAACGTTATCTCATTATATATCTCATTATGGTAAATGGTGAAATAAGTATAGCCAGTTATAATTGCAATGACTTAGCAGATAATAAAAAAAGACAATCAGTATTTACCTGGCTAGAAGAGAAGGAATATAATATCTATTGTTTACAGGAAACTCATTCAACATTTTTAGATGAAGTTGTGTGGAAAAAAATACTGATGGGGGAGGGGGGGTGAAATATACTTCTCCCATGGGCAAAGAAACTCAAAAGGGGTTTAATTAATTAACAATAATTTTGATCCGAATGTGCAAAATGTCCAAACAGATCTGCAAGATAGATGGATTATTTTAAATCCTATTGGACCATAAACAGATTTGGATCATTAATCTATACAGTCCAAATAATGATGATCCACGTTTCTTTGAAAATATATAGAAAATAATGTATGAAGTCTACAAGCAATACAATACTCTATTATTATGCTGGGAGATTCTAATACAGTTTTAAATGCCTCAACGGACCGTAAAGGAAATTACAGTACAAACTATCACCCTCATGACACATATCATGGATACATTGGAACTTGTGGATATGGAGGCTTAAATATCCTGGCTCGGTAAGATATTGAGCCTCCGCCATGTATCAAGCTAGTTGTCTTGACTACTTCCTTATGTCATCAACGCTGGCACCAAAAGTTTTTAAAAAGTGTTGATTGGGGACAGAATGTGGACACCCCATAAAATAATTGGTACATATATTCATCTTAAAAAATGTCCATGTGGGGAGGATATTGGAAAATAACGGAGATGTTATCTAGACAGGCGTGAGCCTTTCCAAATCATGCCCAATCAATTGAATTGACCACAGGTGGACTCCAATCAAGTTGTAGAAACATCAAGGATGATCAATGGAAACAGGATCCACCTGAGCTCAATTTCGAGTCTCATAGCAAAGGGTCTGAATACTTATGTAAATAAGGTATTTCTGTTTGTTTTTTTACATTTTGAATACACTTGCAAAAATGTCTAAATTGGGGTACTTTGTCATTATGGGGTATTGTGTGTAGATTGATGAGGATTGTTATTTTATTGAATCCATTTTTAGAATAAGGCTGTAAACATCACTACATTTGGAAATAGTGACGGGGAATGAATACTTTCAGAAATCACTGTAGATATATTTTTGTAAATATATATAAATGGGGGATTGGAAATGATGCAGACAGTATATGATAGTAATGTATACGAAATGCTTCAGTCTGGTTTTAGACCCCATCATAGCACTGAGACGGCACTTGTGAAGGTGGTAAATGAAATTTTAATGGCATCGGACCGAGGCTCTGCATCTGTCCTCGTGCTCCTAGACCTTAGTGCTGCTTTTGATACCATCGATCACCACATTCTTTTGGAGAGATTGGAAACCCAAATTGGTCTACACTGACAAGTTCTGGCCTGGTTTAGATCTTATCTGTCGGAAAGATATCAGTTTGTCTCTGTGAATGGTTTGTCCTCTGACAAATCCACTGTAAATTTCGGTGTTCCTCAAGGTTCCGTTTTAGGACCACTATTGTTTTCACTATATATTTTACCTCTTGGGGATGTTATTCGGAAACACAATGTTAACTTTCACTTCTATGCGGATGACACACAGCTGTACATTTCAATGAAACATGGAACAGCTTTTTTCCATCTACGTAACATTGCAAAAATCTGAAACTTTCTGTCCAAAAATGATGCAGAAAAATGTATCCATGCTTTTGTCACTTCTAGATTAATCAAATCAAATCAAATTTATTTATATAGCCCTTCGTACATCAGCTGATATCTCAAAGTGCTGTACAGAAACCCAGCCTAAAACCCCAAACAGCAAGCAATGCAGGTGTAGAAGCACGGTGGCTAGGAAAAACTCCCTAGAAAGGCCAATACCTAGGAAGAAACCTAGAGAGGAACCAGGCTATGTGGGGTGGCCAGTCCTCTTCTGGCTGTGCCGGGTGGAGATTATAACAGAACATGGTCAAGATGTTCAATGTTCATAAATGACCAGCATGGTCGAATAATAATAAGGCAGAACAGTTGACTAGTTGACAGATTAGACTACTGCAATGCTCTACTTTCCGGCTACCCGGATAAAGCACTAAATAAACTTCAGTTGGTGCTAAATACGGCTGCTAGAATCCTGACTAGAACCAAAAAATTTGATCATATTACTCCAGTGCTAGCCTCTCTACACTGGCTTCCTGTCAAAGCAAGGGCTGATTTCAAGGTTTTACTGCTAACCTACAAAGCATTACATGGGCTTGCTCCTACCTATCTCTCTGATTTGGTCCTGCCTACACGTACGCTACGGTCACAAGACGCAGGCCTCCTAATTGTCCCTAGAATTTCTAAGCAAACAGCTGGAGGCAGGGCTTTCTCCTATAGAGCTCCATTTTTATGGAACGGTCTGCCTACCCATGTCAGAGACGCAAACTCGGTCTCAACCTTTAAGTCTTTACTGAAGACTCATCTCTTCAGCGGGTCATATGATTGAGTGTAGTCTGGCCCAGGAGTGGGAAGGTGAACGGAAAGGCTCTGGAGCAACGAACCGCCCTTGCTGTCTCTGCCTGGCCGGTTCCCCTCTTTCCACTGGGATTCTCTGCCTCTAACCCTATTACAGGGGCTGAGTCACTGGCTTACTGGGGCTCTCTCATGCCGTCCCTGGAAGGGGTGCGTCACCTGAGTGGGTTGATTCACTGATGTGGTCATCCTGTTTGGGTTGGCGCCCCCCCTTGGGTTGTGCCATGGCGGAGATCTTTGTGGGCTATACTCGGCCCTGTCTCAGGATGGTAAGTTGGTGGTTGAAGATATCCCTCTAGTGGGGTGGGGTTATATCCTTCCTGTTTGGCCCTGTCCGGGGTGTCCTCGGATGGGTCCACAGTGTCTCCTGACCCCTCCTGTCTCAGCCTCCAGTATTTATGCTGCAGTAGTTTATGTGTCGGGGGGCTAGGGTCAGTTTGTTATATCTGGAGTACTTCTCCTGTCCTATTCGGTGTCCTGTGTGAATCTAAGTGTGCGTTCTCTAATTCTCTCCTTCTCTCTTTCTTTCTCTCTCTCGGAGGACCTGAGCCCTAGGACCATGCCCCAGGATTACCTGACATGATGACTCCTTGCTGTCCCCAGTCCACCTGGCCATGCTGCTGCTCCAGTTTCAACTGTTCTGCCTTATTATTATATGACCATGCTGGTCATTTATGAACATTTGAACATCTTGGCCATGTTCTGTTATAATCTCCACCCGGCACAGCCAGAAGAGGACTGGCCACCCCACATAGCCTGGTTCCTCTCTAGGTTTCTTCCTAGGTTTTGGCCTTTCTAGGGAGTTTTTCCTAGCCACTTCTACACCTGCATTGCTCGCTGTTTGGGGTTTTAGGCTGGGTTTCTGTACAGCACTTTGAGATATCAGCTGATGTACAAAGGGCTATATAAATACATTTGATTTGATTTGAGTTACATTGATGGAAGCCACAATCTATCTGTAATATTAAAGCTGATCTACTGATGTGACTGCACAGCCTTTATGGAGCTGACTTGAAACCAATGCCCCCCCCCCCCCCCCCCACACACATGTATTTATTAGAATTTTTATTTAACCTTTATTTAACTAGGCAAGTCAGTTAAGAACAAATTCTTATTTACAATGACGGCCTACCCTTAACTCAGACGACGCTGGGCCAATTGTGCGCCGCCCAATGGGACTCCCAATCACGGCCGGTTGTGATACAGCCTGGAGTCTAACCAAATCATCATAATGGCACAACACCATGGCGGCCATTTTAGCTCCTTACAAAAACATGCAAATTCTCTTCATGCTACGGACCATGAAAGAGAGAGGCTAACGACATCCAGTGTATGTGCCAGATTGTTCACCTTTCTACATCTCTTTTTTCCCCCCCACCAGACTGGTTTGTCATGGTGAAAATAAAATCATCATTCGGGAGTAACAACATTAAAACATCAAAATGGAGCAGGGTGGAAATATGTACATTATTCATTTGGCTTCGAGAGAGAGAGACAGGCAGTCACACCTAATGAGCGGCCAGCACTTTGAAGTGGAGAGAACCCAGAGTGAGGCGAAGGGAATGAATTAAGTACTGCCGTGAGACACATTCAATGTTTGTGAATGATATCTAGACGGCTTTCTTTCTCTACCCAGTGTCCTTATGACTAGCACCCTGACAATTGATGGCTTATGATCTAGAATCCCTAATTGTATGTGGAGGAGTGACTGGTTCTGAGCTAGTTTTGAAACATTGAAGGAAGTGGCAATGCCATTGCCGACTGGGCAGTTCTATTCGAGGCTGCTCTGTTCTGCCTGTCAGGCCCAGTCATGACCAGGGTTGGGTAGGTTACTTTCTAAATGTAATCCATTACAGTCCGACATTTTAATCAGTAACATCATTTTTGGATTACCAAAAGTCAATATTGTAATCTGATTGCTTTCATTTACTATTTGATTACTTTCCCCTTAATAGACATTAGAAGAAGTAAAAAATGAATATTACCAATTGAAAGACATCTATTGCAAGGATTCATCTAAGATTTGACATAAATGTATGTTGCATTTTACTTTATGGGTTGGTTATGTAGGCTTCTAACCCATTGCTATCTACTACAGATAATAGTAGGATTAGGCTATAGCTTTACATTAAATACCAAAGTCTGTCATATTTCCAATCATTCCAAATAATTTACCCCCTGATCTTCAAGAATAGGACATAAATATGGAAATATAGAATAGCCAAATTGTTTTACCTGAGCAGCAAAACCAAAAACAAAGGATTTATTAGCCTACTCTGTTGTTTATTCTTTTGTAGTCATGGAGGACTGATTGGGCTCATTGCTTCAAGTTGTAAAATAAATGCTGCTCTCATGGAATGGCATCCTTTGTGCACTACCGAAAAGAGCTATTTGCATGTGACAAATGTATGCCCTATAGGCCTTTTGTTTATGTTTTTGTTGGTGACACTTTGATATCGATAATTTGCAGCTCTTTAAGTCTTTCAAAAGTGTGCAAGTGTCACCATCGTCGTCAAGGAAATGACCGGACCAATGTGCAGGTGTGGAAAGCGTACATTCTTTAATTTTAAATGTCGCCAACAAAACAATAAAACGAACGTGAAGCCGTGAAGCTCTGTAAGGCTATACATGCCACTAACAAAGACAACAACCCACTTTGAGAAAAGGAAAAAAGGCTGCCTAAATATGATTTCCAATCAGAGACAACGATAGACAGCTGTCCCTGATTGAGAATCATACCCGGCCAAAAACAAAGAACCAGAAAGCATAGACTTTCCCACCCGAGTCACACCCTGACCAAACAGACAGAGAATAAAAGGATCTCTACGGTCAGAGCGTGACAGCAAGTTTGATCATGTGTCCATTAGACTTATTATTTATCATTTTTTAATCAGCACAATTTAAAAAGAGCAATAAAAGCCCCACTCATGGTCTTCTCAAATTAAATGTGTTTTTGGTAGTATGGAACACAATACCACAGAGGAGTTTAGAAGGGAGGAAACACAGAGATGTCAAATTCTTTTTGATTCTATGGGAGGATCTGACTCTATGGGAGGAACTCCCTCAAATGTTTTATTCCATAGGTTGGGATCCGCACTATGCAGCTGTTGCAAGAGCGTATTTGTCACTGGCTGTCCACTGGTCGCAAAAACAGCAGCTTAAATTTTTTCACTTCAAGCGTTATTGGGTTAAAATACACATATGCATTTATGAACAGCCATCCACAACAACCACAATCCATAAGGCACAAATAGCTAAATGAGAGAGCAGCAGTGTGATTCACATCTATGCACTATGTAGATATCAATAATAAGTGATGTCCGTATCGCTATAGACTACATCACTGCTGTCGTCCTTACCTCCAAGCCTTTATTCAAGTTGGATAATCTTTGGATGCCGACAGCAGTCGCACCATTGGAAGACATAGTTTGCACTGTAGCCTACAAATGCCTATTCCTGCTCTTTTCCCGAGATCCCATCTGCTGTGTCGTCATAGTGGTCTCTGACTTGTGGTCAGACTCCCTAAGGCGGAACAAACTTAAAGGTAAACTCCACCCAAAAACTATCTTTTGGTATTTGTTTCATTAGTCCATTGTTGATATCGTCCCAAAATGTTTTGCACGTCAGCAATCAAGTTTAAGATATGCAACTTTCAAAATACAGAAATCTGGCCCGTGTGACACATTTTTGAAAGTTACATCTTCATTGCTGATAAACATTTTGGGAATATATCAACAACGGACTGATGAAACAATTTTTTTTTTTAAGTGGTTTTTTCGGTGGAGTTTTCCTTTAAACTTGAGCCTTTGTTTCAATGCTGATTTGAAAGGAATTGAGAAAGGTGTCAATTTTTGGGGGCGGAAACATCCTTTCTGAATTTCAAAAGTGATCCGAGAAGTAATCATCTCGTTTTTCAAAAGTATCTGCAATCTGATGACAATATTGTTGCTGGTAAAGTAATGGATTAAAGTTACAGTATTTTTTTGTAATCCGTTACATGTAACGGATTACATGCAATACACTGGCCTGTCCTGTGCCACGATGACATACTATCTGTCCAAAGAGATGCCCGCTCTCACGCCCGCTGAGGTTTCGTCTTTCTTCCACTCTGTTCTGTCTGTACTCAGTGCCACGGTGTCTTCTGAGAAGCACAGCAACGAGATAAATCAACCCAAGGCCCTAACCTAACCGCATGCAACTGTATTGATATGTGGACAGGGCTAAACGCACACGTAAACAAACAGACACACAGCCTTTTGATCCTACCTCCAGAGGGAGCTCTCCAGAACCTTGCTGGAGTCACCGTGGTAGTACTTGGTCAGGATGAGGATGACCTGAGGAAGAGGAGAGATGAAGGGTGAGTCACAACTGCACAACAAAGTTGGAACCGGTTTCACAGATGGCACGGTAATTGTCGCAAAAGTAACAGTATTTGGTTTGATTCAAATGGATCAAAAAGGTGTTTTTCAATTTCAAAATGATTTTCCTTGTCTTTGGGGAATTCTGCTTCCTGGCCCTTCTACTGATTATGCTAAGATTTGTTTGAGGGAGCGCAGAGAGACTATTACCCTATAGAAATAGCTGTCTTGTTTGCCTCTTTAATTTTAGAAGGAAATGTTTTCAGAGTGCTACCCTCCCACTACCCCCACGCAAGCCAAATGATGTGTTTTGTTTAATGCTGAGTATAATTTCAGGACATGCTTCAAATATGAACCCCTTTTATTATTATATTCAAGTACAAGTGCTGAACATCAGGTTTTGGGGGAAGAAAAGCCACCTTTAATATACAACTCAACAGAAACCTCTAAAATCTATTATTCATAGAACCAGGGCATCTTGGTCAAATGTAAAAAAAACAACAACTGTGAGTTTGTGTGTATGTGTGTGCGTGTCCCACTACTTCATTCATCTTTCATATTTTCTGAGGACTCCCCGTTTTGACAGCAGTTGTGTGGCCTGATGGGAGTGCGTTGAAATGGCGAGAGGTCGGTGCAGGAGGATCAGGGAGTGCAGTTAGTCCTGGGGGTTTGATTGGAAGGTTGGTGCAGTGAGGTGTTAGGAGCCAGGGAAGAAGAGACTGGGGCTTGGAGAAGCTGATTGGCCAAGGGCCCTGGCCTGAAGCAGAGGCAGTAGTCCGTTTAGCTTTTATAACATGTTTGACCATAATAGAGCTATAACAAACCCTGAGGTCAACATAAACCCTAGAATACAGCTATACCACACAACTGGCAAAGACTACTGGGTGAAAACAATTGTGGGTGGTCTCTGAAAAAGAAGTGGGCAAGGGGCCACAAATTACTTTAGGTTGTGAACCTCTAATGGATTCCTTTGTCAGATAAAATGAAAGTGATGTTGTTCTCTTAACCTCTTTTGATAAGACACTTGGCCGCAGGCCAAACTATTTCCCACAAATCTGTTTTAATCCAGTGAAAACATTTGGCCTAGCCCCTCACAAACCTTTAGCAGGGCCCCAGGCACAAGCGTTGCCCCCTCATGCCAGGGAAGAGCAGTGCAGCAAAGGGCATTTTAGTCCAAGAGGACAACGGTCCTCTTGACAGAGGCTGAATCCTCTGGAGGCTGAACCCTCTGGAGGCTGAGCTGAGTCTTTAAAGCCCACAGTGGGACTCGGGAGAGGTTTACATTATTCTGCACAACCCAGAATTGGTCATTCAGAGCTCCACATCTGTGGAACACTGAGTGTACTTTGAGAGTAGCTCCAAGCCCCTGTCCACAAAACCGAGCCAATTTCTATCAAAAAGTACTATTTTGAGTCTCAAGACACATTTTCTCAAAGCGACTCAAGCTCAAAGTTCTATCCCTGGTGTAGCTTGGGCTTCTGAAGATGCTTTGAGACCAGTGGAACAGAACCGATGACAATCGTCCGAGCAGTCAACTGCCAAACTCGATAACAGCCGTCATACTATAACTATAATACTAAATATATCCACGTCTCCAAATAATTGATTAAAACACACTGTTTTGCAATATAGGTCTACAGTAGCCTCAGCAGTACGCCTATAGGGAGGTCAGAGGCCTGGCCGTGTGGTGCCAGGACAACAACCTCTCACTCAACGTGATCAAGACAAAGGAGATGATTGTGGACTACAGGAAAAAGAGGACCGAGCACGCCCCCATTCTCATCGACGGGCTGTAGTGGAGCAGGTTGAGAGCTTCAAGTTCCTTGGTGTCCACATCACCAACAAACTAACATGGTCCAAGCACACCAAGACAGTCATGAAGAGGGCACTACAAAACCTATTCCCCCTCAGGATATTTTGCATGGGTCCTCAGCTCCACCATCGAGAGCCTGGTTGCATCACTGCCCGGTATGGCAATTGCTCGGTCTCCAACCGCCATCCAGGACCTCTATACCAGGCGGTGTTAGAGCAAGGCCCTAAAAATTGTCAAACACTCCAGCCATCCTAGTCATAGACTATTCTCTCTGCTACCGCAAGGCAAGTGGTATCGGAGCGCCAAGTCTAGGTCCAAGAGGCTTCTAAACAGCTTCTCCCCCCAAAGCCATAAGACTCCTGAACATCTAATCAAATGGCTACCTTTATGCATTGCCCCCCTCTTTTATACTGCTGCTACTCTCTGTTATTATCTATGCATAGTCACTTTAACTCTACCGACATGCACATATTACCTCAATTACCTCGACTAACTGGTGCCCCCGCACACTGACTCTATGTCGGTACCCCCTGTATTTAGCCTCAATATTGTTATTTTACTGCTGTGTAGCGGCAGATTTCCTCTTCGTCGGAAGAGGAGTAGGGATCGGACCAAGCTGCAGCGTTGTAATTGTTCATGACGATTTATTACAAACGAACTGAACACTGAAATACAAAACAATAAACGATGTGATGAAACCGAAAACCGAAACAGTACCGTGTGGTGACAAACACTCACACAGAAACAAACACCCACAAACCAACAGTGCAACCCAAGCTACCTAAGGATGATTCTCAATCAGAGACAACTAAAGACACCTGCCTCTGATTGAGAACCATACTAGGCTGAACAGAAAAACCAACATAGAGAAACCAACATAGACTGCCCACCCCAACTCACGCCCTGACCATACTAAAACAAAGAATAAAATAACAGAACTATGGTCAGAACGTAACATGCTATTCTTGAATTATTTGTTACTTTTATTTCTTATTCTTATTTTAAATTTTTTGGTATTTGCATTGTTGGTTAAGGGCTTGTAAGCAATTCACTGTAAGGTACCTGTTGTACCTGTTGTATTCGGCCCATGTGACAAATACATTGTGATTTGATTACAGCCCTAGAAGATGCAGTGGCAGAAACAAGCTCCTACAGTTTTACACAGTTAATGCAAAAATAATTTTAGAAGTTTTATATTTTATTGTCACATACACCAGATAGGTGCAGTGACATTTGTTGTTTCGGGGTCAGCCATACTAGTACGACGCATCTGGAGCAAATTAGGTTGAAGTGCCTTGCTCAAGGGCATATCAACAGATTTTTCACCTATTTGGTTCAGGTATTCACACCAGCAACCTTTCAGTTACTGGCCCAATGCTCTAACCACTAGGCTACCTGCTTCTCTAAAAGGAAAAAAGATGAGGACCATCCTCCTCAGTGAATTTCATGACAATTTTAATAGTGAAACATTCAGAAAGCTATCCTTTCTAGGTAAAACACTACTAAATATATTCACATTTCACCAAATAATTGATTAAAACACACTGTTTTGCAATGAAGGTCTACAGTAGCCTCAGCAGCACTCTGTAGGGTAGCACCTTGGTGTAGCTGAAGGACAGATGGGTACATTGACTTCAAAACAAAACCTAGGAGGCTCATGGTTCTCACCCCCTTCCATAGACTTACACAGTAATTATGACAACTTCTGGAGGACGTCCTCCAATCTATCAGAGCTTTTACAGCATGAACTGACATGTTGTCCACCAAATCAAAGGATCAGAGAAGGAATCTAGTACTGAAAGCATAAGCTACAGCTAGCTAGCACTGCAGTGCATAACATGTGGTGGAAGTTAACTCAAAGAGAGAGAAAAACAATATTAAACAGTTTTGAACAAAATAATTTCCTGCAAAATTAAGGAGAGGCAAGAGAGAGAGAAAGAGAGCTAGCTATATATATATATATTAAACTTTCACTACCTAGTTTAGCCTACTCAAACACTTGGCTCAAACATTCAACACTGGAACTCTTCCAAGTCAAGGCAAGCTTTTGGTAGTGAAGACATCAACACTACGAAACAACACATATCGGATCATGTAGTAACCAAAAAAGTGTTAGACACATCAAAATATATTTTATATTTGAGATTCTTCAAAGTAGCCACCCTTTGCCTTGATGACAGCTTTGCACACACTTGGCATTCTCTCAACCAGCTTCATGAGGAAGTCACCTGGAATGCATTTCAATTAACAGGTGTGCCTTGTTAAAAGTTCATTTGTGGATTTTCTTTCCTTCTTAAAGAGTTGATCAGTTGTGTTGTGACAAGGTAGGTGTGGTACACAGAAGATAGCCCTATTTTGAAAAAGACCAAGTCCATATTATGGCAAGAACAGCTCAAATAAGCAAAGAGAAATGACAGTCAATCCATTACTTTAAGACATGAAGGTCAGTTGATGCGGACAATTTCAAGAACTTTGAAAGTTTCTTCAAGTGCAGTTGCAAAAACCATCAAGCGCTCTGATGAAACTGGCTCTCATGAGGGCCGCCACAGGAAAGGAAGAACCACAATTACCTCTGCTGCAGAGGACAAGTTCATTAGAGTTACCAGACTCAGAAATTGCAGCCGAAATAAATGCTTCACAGAGTTCAAGCAACAGACACATCTCAGCATCAAATGTTCAGAGGAGACTCTGGGAATCCGGCCATCATAGTCAAATTGCTGCAAAGAAACCACTACTAAAGGACACCAATAAGAAGAAGAGACTTGCTTGGGCCAAAAAACACGAGAAATGGATATCAGACCGATGGAAATCTCTCCTTTGGTCTGATGAGACAAAATGTAAGATTTTTGGTTTCAACCGCCGTGTCTTTCAGAGACGCAGAGAAGGTGAACGGATGATCTCTCCATGTGTGGTTCCCACCATGAAGCATGGAGGAGGAGGTGTGATGGTGCGGGGGTGCTTTGCTGGTGACACTGTCTGTGATTTATTTAGAATTCAAGGCACACGACCAGCATGGCTACCATAGCATTCTGCAGCAATATCCCATCTGGTTTGTGCATAGTGGGACTATCATTTGTTTTTCAACAGGACAATGACCTCCAGGCTGTGTAAGGGCTATTCGACCAAGAAGGAGAGTGATGGAGTGCTGCAACAGATGACCTGGCCTCCATAATCACCTGACCTCAACCCAATTGAGATGGTTTGGGATGAGTTGGACTGCAGAGTGAAGGAAAAGGAGCCAACAAGTGCTCAGCGTATGTGGAAACTCCTTCAAGACTGTTGGTTTCCAGGTGAAGCTGGTTTAGAAAATGCCAAGAGTGTGCAAAAGCTGTCATCAAGGCAAAAGGTGGCTATTTGAAGAATCTCAAATATAAAATATTTACCCTTTTTTTGGTTACTACATGATTCCATATGTGTTATTTCATTGTTTTGATGTCTTCACTATTATTCTGCAATGTAGAACATAGTCAAAATAAAGAAAAACCATTGAATGAGTAGGTGTGTCCAAACTTTTGACTGGTACCGTACGTTGCAAACCTTCATTCAAGGCCAGGTTGTAGAAACCTCATGATGGGTCCAGGAAAAATGTGAGTAGTAGCCTAAACCTATCGATGTTACATTGAGCTGGGTGGACGGAATATGAATGACAGACATCCAATATGCTGTAATAGGAATAAGGCCGTGCTCATACCATTTTTTATCATCCTCCTTCATCTTAAACGGCACCGACCGCCACAGCTCCCCACAGATGAAGAATTGGAAATCAGAGATAATCTGAACTTCTACTCAAAGCCATTGAAGCATGTGAAACCAGGCAGGGTCTTGTGTGACATCCTGCGACACAGTGAGCGAGCATATCCCTCCCCCGTTTGTCTGGCAGTGTGCCAGATGGCAACAGATTGTCCGCCTCTGGCACAGCTGCCCCTCTCTATCCACACAGCTCTAATGAGACACTCCGAGTGAGACCTAGGCCTATCTGACACTTTATCCAGCCAGAGATGGAGTGGAATGAAACACCAACGCTGACTTTATCTGCTATGCTGAACATCTGGACTTTTGGTGTTGCCACCAATAGTTATTTTTTTTCTTTCAATTTTTAATTGGCCTGCCCCGGTGAGGTCAATTTTAGTTTACTGACAAGTTTAGGTGTGGATGGAGGGAGAGAAGAGTAGTGGAGAGGTGGGGGACTGGCACAGGAGAGAAGATAGGAAAACAGGACAACATAATACGGGGGAGCCTGTCAGCGTGCACCACTTATACAAGAGATGCTAAATCAAAATGAAAATGGATTTAATGGCATAAAGTACCATTTGTAGATATAGCCAAAGCAGTATAATAGTAATAATAATAATAATAATAATCATGTATCCTATGTTATCTCATGTAAAACAGGGCTGGCTAGTAAAGGTCTCCTCTCAGGAGAGCGTGATGCTTTTTAACATGCCTCGGCTGGTGTCCACCGGACCTGGCACAACCACATATGTGTCCCTGTTTGCAATAGACAGCCTTGGATAAAATACGGATTGCATCAAATAGGATCCCGGACGCGTCCTGTGAAATATGAAAAAGTAGAGAAGGAGAGCTCAAGTGCTTCTCTCGCTTTCTCTCCACTGAGCCGACAGAGATTCAGGCCTGCGTCTTTCATCTGCTTGTCAACATTCCCGTGGTTTTGTATCCGACCAGCCCATAAAGCGCTGTGGCTCCAGAGAAACCCTGCACCACACTGTTCTGTGGTCCTATCCACGTGTTGCACTGGTTTGAGAATGAGTTTGAGACTGAGTTCTGCACGATGGGAAACTGAATTACCCTGGGGAGGAGGGAGCGTTCTGTTGGCAGTGGTGTACCTACCCTCCCTGACAAAATTGCTGGATTACTGGAGAAGCGTTATCCCACCACTGCCACCAACGGGCACTGGCCGGAGCCCGAGACTGTAGCTTGGCAGGCCCCTACAGCTTATTGGATTACTGGAGAAGCGTTATCCCACCACTGCCACCAACGGGCACTGGCCGGAGCCCGAGACTGTAGCTTGGCAGGCCCCTACAGTTTATTGGATTACTGGAGAAGCGTTATCCCACCACTGCCACCAACGGGCACTGGCCGGAGCCCGAGACTGTAGCTTGGCAGGCCCCTACAGTTTATTGGATTACTGGAGAAGCGTTATCCCACCACTGCCACCAACGGGCACTGGCCGGAGCCCGAGACTGTAGCTTGGCAGGCCCCTACAGCTTATTGGATTACTGGAGAAGCGTTATCCCACCACTGCCACCAACGGGCACTGGCCGGAGCCCGAGACTGTAGCTTGGCAGGCCCCTACAGCTTATTGGATTACTGGAGGAGCGTTATCCCACCACTGCCACCAACGGGCACTGGCCGGAGCCCGAGACTGTAGCTTGGCAGGCCCCTACAGTTTATTGGATTACTGGAGAAGCGTTATCCCACCACTGCCACCAACGGGCACTGGCCGGAGCCCGAGACTGTAGCTTGGCAGGCCCCTACAGTTTATTGGATTACTGGAGAAGCGTTATCCCACCACTGCCACCAACGGGCACTGGCCGGAGCCCGAGACTGTAGCTTGGCAGGCCCCTACAGCTTATTGGATTACTGGAGAAGCGTTATCCCACCACTGCCACCAACGGGCACTGGCCGGAGCCCGAGACTGTAGCTTGGCAGGCCCCTACAGTTTATTGGATTACTGGAGAAGCGTTATCCCACCACTGCCACCAACAGGCACTGGCCGGAGCACGAGACTGTAGCTTGGCAGGCCCCTACAGCTTATTGGATTACTGGAGAAGCGTTATCCCACCACTGCCACCAACGGGCACTGGCCGGAGCCCGAGACTGTAGCTTGGCAGGCCCCTACAGCTTATTGGATTACTGGAGAAGCGTTATCCCACCACTGCCACCAACGGGCACTGGCCGGAGCCCGAGACTGTAGCTTGGCAGGCCCCTACAGTTTATTGGATTACTGGAGAAGCGTTATCCCACCACTGCCACCAACGGGCACTGGCCGGAGCCCGAGACTGTAGCTTGGCAGGCCCCTACAGCTTATTTGACTGAGAGGCAAAGTTTGCCACTCCCTAAAGGTTGTAGCAGAGTATTCATCTTAAAAATGATCTTCCTGTTATTAGAAACAGCAGTATGTGGAAAGTTGATTACAATAACATACAAAAAAATAAATATATATATATATACTTGAAGCCTACATAGATCTGCAAATATATTGAGACGAGTGACATTAAGTCGTATGGCTCCTTTTGGAATGAACTACGACAGAAAAACATTGTGTGGGACATTGTATTGATTCAAACTGCAAACTGAAAGGGAGTTTGCATTGAACTAATTGACCATGCAAGAATGGCTTGGCTAGAAGACTGGCTTGGCTGGAAGACTGGCTTGGCTGGAAGACTGGCTTGGCTGGAAGAATGGCTTGGCTAGAAGACTGGCTTGGCTGGAAGACTGG
Source organism: Oncorhynchus kisutch (assembly GCF_002021735.2). Classification (NCBI taxonomy): domain Eukaryota; kingdom Metazoa; phylum Chordata; class Actinopteri; order Salmoniformes; family Salmonidae; genus Oncorhynchus; species Oncorhynchus kisutch. The sequence continues at coordinate 30,453,122 of NC_034189.2, forward strand.
CTTGGCTGGAAGACTGGCTTGGCTCATTTCCACAAATCTAACTCCTGTTCACTATTACTATTCTATTTGTTAGATCAGTATAAACAGTACGCTCTTTAAAAAAAAAGGTTTGAAAAGGTATTTTTGGCTGTCCCCATAGGGGCACCCCTTTGGGTTCCATGTAGAACCCTCTGTGGAAAGGGTTCTACATGGAACCAAAAAACTGTTCTACCTGGAACCAAAAGGGTTATTCAAAGAATTCTCCTATGGGGACAGCCAAAGAACCCTTTTCGGTTCTAGATAACACCTTATTTCTAAGAGTGTAGAAAGCACTAGAAACTGCAAGCATTTGGCATGACGAGCTTAATTCTCTTCCACAACGTCCATGCAACCTTGCGGCAACATTTGAAGCGGTCTGATGGTGACACACTGTGGGAATGTTGTTTGTCAGCCCGTGGATGGCATTTACTAGGGAAAAGTCAACTGAGCAGTTAGGATTCATGAATAACTACACACAAATTACACAAGCCCCCATTGAGCCTTTACGCCGCGACACAGTCGACCGTGAACTCTGGCGCCACATCACCATCTCGTCATTTGTCCTCATGACATTCCGCTACACTGAGAGACTCAATGAAAAGCTAGCAATCCGCTTTCGAGGAGAGAGGAGAGTTTGGCGAAAGAAAAGAAAAAGAAAGAGGGTGGGGTTAAAGAGAGGCGAGAGGAGAGTTAGAGTTTGAGAGAAAGAATGCGGTCATTCATTTTTTAAAGCAAAAACAGTGAAATACAACAACTGTATCAGAGTGTATGACCCCACCCTTGAGGCAAACACATTCTCCAGAAAACAGACCACACACAGATGAGCAATTCATCACAGTCTGGAAAAATGAAGAGGAATACATTTTGGTCTATTTTTCAAAAATTGAACCCCAATTGATTTTCACAAGGCCCAAAGTGTGCAAAAATAACATTCCCAGCCAATTCAATTTGAGAGATTACTTCACTCTGCCTCCTCTTAACACGCAGTCTCTCTCTCTCTCTCTCTCTCTCTCTCTCTCTCTCTCTCTCTCTCTCTCTCTCTCTCTCTCTCTCTCTCTCTCTCTCTCTCTCTCTCTCTCTCTCTCTCTCTCTCTCTCTCTCTCTCTCTCTCTCTCTCTCTCTCTCTCTCTCTCTCTCTCTCTCTCTATACCATTGATAATCAGACCCCGTATGATTAATAACAGTAATCAGACCCCGAGCGATCATGTCTGGTTGAACACGTTTCTGCACGGATCTCAACCCCCCTCCCTCCCCTTCCCTTGCAGCAGGCAGTGACCCACACACGCTGGCATTTTAACGGTTGTTTCAGACGGCGACCGCTCATTAAACTGCTCCGGCAGAAAGGGAGAAGGCAATTACATGGACCTGTGGGTTCTGCTGGCCCTACAGTCCAAAGAATACAAAGGAACCTCTACTATACTGACCCTTACACACACACAGGCAGACTCCATCCAGTTAGACCGAGGTATTCAGCACTCGACTGGCTGGTTCCCACTGGTTCCTACAGTATTTATTTATCTGTCATGGTATAGTATTCTTGTATTTGACTCTCTTCTGCTGTCTTTTTCATATTACTTCTATATTACTGTTTTTGTCCTCCTTTCGTGTCTGTGTCTCTCAACTCTACCTCGTTGTGTCTGGTCTTTGTTTTCTCTTTTCATGCTATGTAAGCGTCTCTTCCTCGCTCCCTCCTTCTTTTCTTGTCTCTTTCTCCTGCTTTCCGTGACACATATCTGATTCATGTCTGTAATTAGGGTCTTGTCCAGTCATTAGCATGTTTATGTAGTCGAGACGACCTAGAAAAAACCTGAACATAACATGGCATGCGGAGACGCACACAAACGCACGCATCCATCCACCCATGCAAAGCGGTGATTTTCTTTTTCCATTTGTAATCCCTCACATGAATTAAACCTTATCAAGCGACAGGGGTGAGGTAGAAGTAAGCTCTTCGAAACAAAACAGCTCAGTTCATAGCTGATACTTTAGTGCACATAAAACACACACTTCATAAAAACACTGACATACACTACCATTCAAAAGTTTTGGGTCACTTAGAAATGTCCTTGTTTTTGAAAGAAAAGCACATTTTCCAATAAAATAACAACAAATTGATCAGAAATACAGTGTAGACATTCTTAATGTTGTAAATGACTATTGTAGCTGGAAACGGCTGATTTTTTATGGAATATCTACATAGGCGTACAGAGGCCCATTATCAGCAACCATCACTCCTGTGTTCCAATGGTACGTTGTGTTAGCTAATCTAAGTATATCATTTTAAACGGCTATTTTATCATTAGAAAACCCTTTTGCAATTATGTTAGCACAGCTGAAAAATATTGTTCTGATTAAAGAAGCAATAAAACTGGCCTTCTTTAGACAAGTTGAGTATCTGGAGCATCAGCACTTGTGGGTTCGATTACAGGCTCAAAATGGCCTGAAACAAAGACCTTTCTTCTGAAACTATTACTCTATTCTTGTTCTGAGAAATGAAGGCTACTCCATGCGAGAAATTGCCAAGAAACTGAAGATCTTGTACAACGCTGTGTACTACTCCCTTCACAGAACAGCATAAACTGGCTCTAACCAGAATAGAAAGAGGAGTGGGAGGCCCCGGTGCACAACTGAGCAAGAGGTACATTGGAGTACATTAGAGTACATCAGAGTGTATAGTTTGAGAAACAGACACAAGTCCTCAATTGGCAGATTCATTTAATAGTACACGCAAAACACCAGTCTCAACATCAACAGTGAAGAGGCGACTCTGGGATGCTGGCCTGTATTTCTGATCAATTTTATGTTATTTTAATGGACAAAAAAAAATGTTTTTCTTTCAAAAACAAGGACATTTCTAAGTCACCCCAAACTTTTGAACAGTAGTGTAGACCAAAACTGATGTACAACAACACTGGTGTATTCCTAGGGAAGTGCAGTGCTGATAGAGGCTGCTGGAGATGGACTGACAGTCTTAAAAGGTTTATAGGGCCAGCAGGATTGAGACTGAAACCTCAAAGGTACAGAGAGCGGGAGAGAGAGAGAGAGAGAGAGAGCGCTAGAGAGAGAGAGATGAAAGGAAGGATAGATGGAGAAAGAGGTAAAAAGAGAAATCCCTGAAGCTCTGATAAGTAGTCTCATCTCATTGACCGAGTGATCGATATGGCTCAACCATGGCCCAGGGATTACTGCTGGCCCCCTGGTCCTTAGATCTGTCCATCGATTTGACCTCCATAGGGGGGGGGGGGGGCTTAGTGGACTACTGACAGGGGGTGGAGGGTGAGCTCCGCTGAGGATGGAGCCAAGCCTGGGTCTGGAGGTTCAAGCCCAGAGGTGATGGGTTCTTGGATGTCCTTATTTGGACATACATTGGGATTGAGGGGTGAGGGGAGCGCCCTGGCGATTGAACCAAGCCTGCAGGGTCTTGATGTTGGGTGGTTCAAGTCCTTGCCTGAACATTGAAGCTATGACTCTGCAAATATACCGTATGATGCTCAGAGCTTGGTGGTGTACTGTTGTTGCCTTTATTCTGGAGAGAAACCATGTCATCTGCATCTGCAAGCTTTGCCTAAACTACAAAAATAATAATTTTACTGTTTCAGTTGTGTGAGCAACAAGGACAAAATGGGGACAAAAATAGAGCATAACGCTCCCACACGCCAAAAAGTGGATATGCCCAAAAATATCTCTATGAACACATGCAATCTGTGATGTTGCCGTCACTTCCAGGACAGTACTGTAGTTCCGCTGCCACACCTCAAACTCGATCGACCTTGATCCTCTCTACCAGCAGACAGCCAGTCAGTCCATGTGAAAGACAACAGAGTACATAGAAAAGGAGCAGGGGCAGGAGTGAAAGATTTGCTCTGTCGTTCTCTCATCCTTCCCTCTGTGGCTGATCAAAGACCACGCCATCCCTCCCCATCCAGCCAGACGGTCTCGTTCCGATGAGTTTCATTCCGAAATTCACAATCCAATCTTTCCAGATAGGTAAAAACGCAAGGGTGGGGATTTGGAGGCAGACTGAGAGCCCACCTGTGAAGAAGCAAAGGGGCGGAACCATCAAGTGTGTGCGCGTGTGTGTGTGTGTGAGTTTTGTGTCTCTGCCTGTGTGTGCGTGCACCCAACATCATAGCACCTTGGGTAGATGACAAAGGACACAACGTAACACACTGCCTATACGAACGTGCATGATCATCTGTGGGTCAAAATGGTGAGTGCTTTTTTTCTGGGAGTTGGAAAGGACTACCCCGACCCAGACAGCATCCCATTTAGTGCATACAGCTGCTAGCACCAGGCTGAACAGCTGTCCCCATAGGATTACCATGATCCCTGCTTCACAGTCATTCACCCTCTGTCATTTTTTCCCATTCTTGCCCCTTTAACACCCCTCCTATCGCTTTTACATCTCTCTCTGCATTTCCCCTCTGTCTCTAACACCCCTCCTCTCTCTCTCTCTCTCTCTCTCTCTCTCTTTCCATTTTTGTTCCATCTCAAGATCTTTTTTTGCTCTCTCGCTCACCTTCTGTGTGTCCTTTCTCTCTCCCTCCACCTCTGGTTGACTTTCACAGGCCCTCTCTCTCTCTCTCTCCTTCTTTCTCCCCTCCCTCCTCATTCAACCCTCTCTTTTATGTCTCCCTTCCTCCCTCTCGCCATTGGAGCAAAAACATCTCACTCTCTCCTCTATCAAAACCTTTATCATCAAAAATAGCTATTTACAGTGGGATGAGAGCGTTAGAGAGGAACTCAAAAAGTGGAACAGAGACAGGGCTCAGTGGTGAAGGGGGGCTCAGGATTTAATTTAGCCGAATGTATTCATAGAACTGTGGACTAATTACAGGAAGACAATACATTATTGAGCGAGTGTGTGTTTTTGCTTCCCCTCGAACCGGTTCAACAACAGTTTATCAAACATTTTGCGTCATAGTTTGAAAATGAACTTTGGTAATTGAGTCGTAAAAAAATATATACTTATTTGAACGCCTTTCAAGAGGCAAATGCAATCCACTCGGGGGGCGACCAGGTCGGGTCGCGATGAATCCATCCTGACTCTGCGCAGTGCGAGTGCTTAGCGATGGCATTTGGAATTAATTGTATTTTCTTGTAGAGCAGCGCTCAATTACCTGTCAACTGAAGCACAACGCTTCCTCAACAATGAACAAACAATCCAAAACAACCACCACCTCTTCCCTCAGACGCCCCCTTTCTCTCCCTCTTTTGCTCTCTCTCACTAACTTTCTCTCCTCAAGCACACTTCTTCATATTGAACCTTTATTTAACTAGGCAAGTCAGTTAAGAACAAATTCTTATTTACAATGACGGCCTACCCCTGTTAAACCTTAACCTGGACGACGCTGGGCCAATTGTGCACCGCCCTATGGGACTCCCAATCACGTCTGGTTGTGATACAGCCTGGAATCGATCCAGGGTCTGTAGTGACAACTCTAGCACTGAGATGCAGTGCCTTAGACCACTGTGCCACTCGGGAGCCTCCTCTTACTCTATCTCCTTCCCTCCTTTACCCTCACCTCCTCCCTCTTTCTCTCTCCCTCTCACCTGATCCATTCCACACTCAGCCTACATACTCCAAACATTCTGCTCCAGCAGCTCCAAAAAAGCTAAACCAAACCCCACTAAAAGTGACAACACAGCAGCAGCTCCCCTTTTAGGGGGCACAGTTGTTGTCGTAGCACATATCTGTCCAGAGCATATGAGTGGTGCTGGCAGGGCCTGGGGTGTTGTGACTAAACAGGCCCTACGGTGCCTGGTCATTTCCCAACGGTTTCCCTTCCAGCTGGGCACTAAAAGGCCCCTATTTAGTCTGAGAGAGAGACCAGGCTCTTGTCAAAAGCCATCAGCACCTCTCGGCTAATAACCCTGCCCTACCTCCCTTCTCCTTTCTTGTGTCCCCTTCTCTCTCGCCTCTTTCCTCTCTTCTCCACCCGACTGGGGCCCTGGCCTTGCGTTAATGCATTTTCACACTTCATTTGGAAGAGGAGGAAAAGAGGCACACACCCAAACTACAAAGTAAGCTTTCTCGAAACCTCCAGAGGAACACTTCATCCAAAATTCACTGACAGGCAGCCATTCTATCTTTCCTTCTCGCTTCCTCTTCACCCCACCTTCATTCTCAACCTCCAATCGGACCTCTTCAGTCGAGGGCCACCCTGACTTTAAAACTAGAAAAGCCTGGCCTCGAGGGACTGCCCTTCGAACTAACGCCACGTCTTTTGGACGTCTACATTCTAACAGTCTAATAAATACGATTCATATATGTTAGCGCAAAAAAAAAGACAATTTGGTTGTGTTTATGAAGGTCTTAGGTAACATTGGAATACAAAAGAAAATGCATTTTCCTTAGTTTATGTAACTGTAGGCTATGTGTACCAATGAAAAACCTCGAAAGCACCACAATTTAAGTGTTTAGAATCCGTTAAATAAACACCATCACCAAGGTCATTCATTATTCAATCGTTGAAGGGAAAATCTGCAGTTGCGACCCCAAATATAAGCTTGTTCTACGCCAATGTGTGTAAACCAAGTAGCTATATAGCCTCAAAACATAGTTAAAACTGTAATTTTGATCTTCCATAACTCAGCCTCTGAATTTGAGAGTGGTTACATTTCTCCAGCCCCATCCCTTTAGCTTTTTACCGAAACAGGGGCGGGGAGTACGCTTTGTTAGTTTAAAATGCTGAATGCCTCTTTAAGTGCAGGTCTTATTGGCCAACCTCAGAGGAAGTTTCCGCACCTATTTCAAGTAATTCCTGTCCTAGAGCAGAAACTCTCATTTTAGGTTCCGCCTCGACGACTGACGCAGGCTGCTAATAATATATATTCAGACATTTGTGGTGGGAACGTTGTGTCGATTTTCACGTGTAACAGAGAAATAACAACAAATAAGGCACTGACTGACTGCTCTCAGTGTAACTAGCTAGAATGCTAACCTTAGCCAGCTAATGAAAGTTATGTAAACACCATTTCAATTAAGACATGCGCACTACAATGTCAAGGGAAGTCAAGTGAAAATACTTATTTCAGAAAAAGACTACCAAGTCTCAGCTAAACCATGCCTATACGAGCTGTTTACGTGTTGAGGGTTGACAGTTGTTTGACTAATTGACGTTTGATCATTGCACTGAAATCGTGTCGGTTTTCAGACGTCATTAGTATTTAGACAGTCACACAGACATTGTCAAATAGCTATATTCTTTCTTCTCTCTGTTATCATTTCAGCGAGCTAGATATCTTTTTTTTTGTGTGAATTGTATCCTTTTTCTCCCCAATTTCATGGTATCCAATTGTTTTTAGTAGCTACTATCTTGTCTCATCGCTACAACTCCCTTACGGGCTCGGGAGAGACAAAGGTTGAAAGTCATGCGTCCATCGATACACAACCCAACCAAGCCGCACTGCTTCTTAACACAGCGCGCATCCAACCCGGAAGCCAACCGCACCAATGTGTCAGAGGAAACACCGTGCACCGGCCCGCCACAGGATTGGCGGGCGACGCTAGGCCAATTGTGCGTCGCCCCACGGACCTCCCGGTCACGGCCGGTTACGACAGAGACTGGGCACGAACCCAGGGTCTCTGGTGGCAGAGCTGGCGGTGCAGTACAGCATCCTTAACCACTGCGCCACCCGGGAGGCCCATAAAACTATATAACTTGTTTCAAAAAATTACAAAAAATATATATATTGAAAAGTGGTGCATGCATGTGAAGCCCCTAAATAAGATCTGATGCAACCAATTACCTTCAGAAGTCACATAATTAGTTAAATAAAGTCCACCTGTGTGCAATCTAAGTGTCACATGATCTGTCACATGATCTCAGTATATATACATACATCAAGAAGCAAGCGACACCAAGAAGACCAAGGAGCTCTACAAACAGGTCAGGGACAAAGTTATGGAGAAGTACAGATCAGGTTGTGTTATAAAAAAAAAAGAAACTTTGAACATCCCACGGAGCACCATTAAATAATTATTAAAAAATGGAAAGAATATGGCACCACAAAAAATATGGCACCACCAAAACTCACGGACCAGGCAAGGAGGGCATTGATCAGAGAGGCAACAAAGAGATCAAAGATAACTCTGAAGGAGCTGCAAACTCACTAGTGGAGATTGGAGTATTTGTCCATAGGACCACTTTAGGCTGTACACTCCACAGAGCTGGGCTTTATGGAAGAATGTCCAGAAAAAAGACATTGCTTAAAGAAAAAAATAAGGAAACGCATTTGTTGTTCGCCAAAAGGCGCGTGGGACACTCCCCAAACATATGGAAGAAGGTACTCTCGTCAGATGAGACTAAAATGTAGTTTTTTGGCCATCAAGGAAAACTCTATGTATGGCACAAAACCAACACCTCCCATCACCCCGAGAACGCCATCCCCACAGTGAAGCATGGTGGTGGCAGCATCATGCTGTGGGGATGTTTTTCATTGGCAGAGATTGGGAAACTGGTCAGAATTGAAGGAATGATGGATGGTGCTAAATACAGGGAAATTCTTGAGGGAAACCTGTTTCAGTCTTCCAGAGATTGGAGACTGGGATGGAGGTTCACCTTCCAGCAGGACAATGACCCTAAGCATACTGCTAAAGCAACACTCGAGTGGTTTAAGGGAAAACATTTAAATGTCTTGGAATGGCCTACTCAAAGCCCTGACCTCAGAATCATATCCCAGTGGCTAGATGTGCCCCCCCAAGTATTGACTTGGGGGGGGGGGATAGTTATGCTCACATCTTTTTGTCTCATTTCTTGTTTGTTTTACAATAAACAAATAGTTGCATCTTCAAAGTGGTAGGCATGTTGTGTAAATCAAATGATACAAACCACCCCGAAAAATCTATTTTAATTCCAGGTTGTAAGTAAACAAAATAGGAATAATGCCAAGGGGGTGAATACTTTCGCAAGGCACTGTAGTAGTCCGAAAAACTCTGAAACATTAACTTGCTTGACCATGGTGTAGGTCATGTAACTTTTTGTTACATGCAATATGCTTTGTGAACGTCATCGGGCAGACGTTGCTCTCCGGTTTTGTGATGGGAATTTATTTTGCCTCTGTATCGTTATTGTCAAGGCCTTAGGTCTATATATCAGGTTATAGGGAACATAACGCAACTATCACAACACATAGGTTGTAATATGGTTTGGCGTCCCCAGTGATTTTACCCACGCACCGCTTGTCACGCCCTGGTCTAAGTATTTTGTGTTTTTCTTCATGTATTGGGTCAGGCCAGGGTGTGGCATGGGGTTTTTGTATTGTGGTGTGTTTTGTCTTGGGGTTTTGGTGTGTATGTATTGGGATTGTAGCTAGTGGGGTTATCTAGCAAAGTCTATGGCTGTCTGGAGTGGTTCTCAATCAGAGGCAGGTGTTTATCGTTGTCTCTGATTGGGAACCATATTTAGGCAGCCATATTCTTTGAGTTTGTGGTGGGTGATTGTCCTTAGTGTCCTTGTTCCTGTCTATGCGTTAGTTTTCACTAGTTTAGGCTGTTTCGGTTTTCGTTACGTTCTTTGTTTTTGTAGTGTTTGTATTATTTCGTGTTTCGTTTTTTTGTTCATTAAACATGGATCGCAATCTACACGCTGCATTTTGGTCCGACTCTCCTTCACACCTAGAAAACAGTAACACCGCTACTGTCCATCAATGCATTATATAAAATACGAGTGTGAATCATGCACAGAGATGGACATTTCTCTTTGGGATCAATGGACTGGTCGAAAATGAGCCAGCCCTTCACACCCAGGGCATCCGGCCATCCAAAACAAATTTGCCTAAAACGTTAGTGGTCAAAAACCATTCATCTTGGGGTGAGGGGGGAGCGGGGTTCTAAAATGCAATCATATCACGCAATTTTATGATTTATAAAATGGTTATATATTTTTTTCTATGCAGACTAGCTAAAAGATAAGTGAAACCTGACAGATTATCAATGGATTGTGATATTTTGTGGGTAAATAAAGAGGTTTAAAAACATTAGTATGCAACCCCTATTAGTTAACAAAGCCACAAAGTCATAAACCCTGTCAATTTCAATATTTTTTATTTATAAAATCGGATTTCTCCTACCTCAACCCTAACCTTAACCAAACTGCTAACCTTATCCTAACGCTAAACTTAATTAAGATCAAAAAGCATTGTTTGTTTTCATGAATTTGTATGATATAGCCAATTTGGACTTTATAGCTGTTTTATCTAGTGTAAACCCAAGTGTAGGTGACAGAGAAAAGCTGATTGGCTCTAGGACGACTCACGAAGAACTCTGGAGCAGTTTTTCTCATAATAAACATTGCTAAGCTGGTGGATGGTAAACATTTAAATTACAACCCAGCCCTGAAATGAAATATATGCTGAAAATAATTTGCATGTCATCTCATAGGAAAAAACATGTAAGACTCATGGAAACATGGAAAGTCACACATTCAGATTTGGGACTTCAAACCCAAATATATATAATACCTTGTCTAAAACAATGACTTATTTACTTATATTGTTGTGCAACATCATGGACAAGCTCTGGCCATCATCTTTCAGCTAGAAAACATATTTCTACTGGTGTTTACGGAACATTATGAAACTAAAAAAAAATGCTTTTAAAAAGAACAGAATGGCATGGAATCGCCAAAAAAGCTATATTTTGAAATAGAGTTCAAGGGGTCATTTTAAAGAGTTGTTTGGCAGGGTTAGGTGATTTGGAAACTGCCGAATCTGTTCTTTCTGATGCTAAAATGTCTTACCTTGTGACTCATAGGAGGATTTGAAAAAGTCACTTTTTGGCGCTCTGTGTCATTGTCCCTGTATCCATTCCAAGCTGATGTTCATCAGATTCTCTGTGTACAATTTAACAATTGATCATATTGTCACCCATCAGACTATTGTCAATGTAATCTTGTCTTTAGGCTAACTATATTATCATATGTGTGTCTTCCAGTGACTGACTGCTGGTGAATGAGGGGCAGGAAAAAAATAATCACATCCTCTTAAAACTGTTATAAAACAAATGATGTTTGTAATATCAAGATTGTAACAATGACAGTGTATTATATAGACTCATTAAGGAATAATCAAGGACGTGGGGGGGGGGGAGGTGACTTAAAAAAATGGCAGAGTAATTAAACATTTAAATTAGTTTTGTGTCCACATGACGCTCTCGGCTTTTCTATGACGCTCTCAACTTTTCTACTGTTAAGATAAGCCCAACTCGAGATGAGGCCACCAAAAGGTTTAGAATTATACCAATGTCCCGACGTATCTTTTAAACGTAGTGGTTTTGAGCTACAGACTTCTGGGTTTGTACGATTAGATTCGTCTTCTGCATCCATAGACACCAACCATTAGTCTGTGTGATTAACGGGGGCTTAGCTAAAGTGGTGTTTGTGAGACAAGGACGGATCCCGAAGGGGTCCAGGGCCGGGACTTTTATACAAAAACATCTGGTGAGTCCGAATGGTTTACGCTACAAACTATTAAAAGCTACTGTCTCGGGCCTCCCGAGAGGCGCAGCGGTCAAAGGCACTGCATCCCAGCTACTGTTTCTATGAAAAGCTGAGACTCACAAACACGCACATGTAAAATGTTCTGCTCCATGATGCTCACAATCCACACAAGTGTCATTCGAAGGTAAGGGTTCTTCTACATAGAAGATCATAGTAAATCCCAGACATAGTGTCTATAATACTGTAATAAGCTCACATAGTTGCTGTCACAAACTCCAAACTCCACACTGTTGTCCCTGGCTAGTTGGATATTCATTTCCCGGTATGCAAACCATTTCTGTACTTACACCATTCATATAAGGTTTTTTGCTTTGGCATTTGTCAATAAACTGTTTATGTCAAATTGTTTTGTGTTCTCTTGTCCTATTTGTCCGTAAAAAGTAAATAGTAAAACACTTCATTGTGAGGCTAAATATCAGGGCTGGGGTCTTGAGACTGATAGGGTTAAAAGCCCATGCCGCTTCAGCCGCAGGAGTGAAACACAGAGAAAGACCTCACAAGCCTTGTTCCTCACCCAAACCCATAAACCTAGCTAGACGGTGCACCAATAAACTAACGCAATGAGACGTCTTGTAAACGTTAAAAGCAGAGCCAAAGAAATCGATGTCAAAAGCAAACCGTGTTAAAAATGCACGACGTCCAGGACTGAAATAGAGAGTCCAGGTTTATGTTGGCTAGGAAACCTGTCTAAGGTGTGCTGGAAATCCCCACAGCTATGTTCCTTTTAAGTTGGCAGGTGGGCACTACTCGTCCACTGCAGTGAGAACGGACTCTGCCCGTCTCTTAGCCCACTTCTGTGCCCGCCTCTGTGCTATGCCACTGAACGGTGAACAGATTATGATTTGGTCTGTGAGAGACGTTGTAAACAGATCCGATATTGTGCTTGTGTCCTGAATGAACCTGTATGAACAACCTACAGCACGGTCTCGTTGCTCAGTTGGTAGAGCATGACGCTTGCAGCGGCAGGATAGTAAGGTGGAAGATTGGAAATGTCAGCCGGTGCAGAGGGCGGAGGTGTTTTTCCTGTTGTCTGTCCGGCTGTGCTCGTCCCTGACGTGGAGGCTCATCCATAAACAGAGCCTAGGCTGAGGTTGTGGTGGCAGATCAGACTAAGTGGGGAAGAAAGAGGAAGGTTTGGGCAAGCCCTAATCGAGATGTATTATTTATTCAGATCTGTGCTTTGTTCTCACATAGAAGAGACACAGGCAGAAGCTCAGACTGGAAGGGAGAACAAAAAAGAGGGAAGGAAGAGAGGGTGATAAGGGGGGGAATAGAGGCTGAAAAAGAAAGAGAGAGATGGGGGGGGACCCTGCTTGATAAATTTCCCAATCTCAAATGGTACAAAGCTGAACTCTTCTATGTTGAAGGTGATCCAAACTCTCGCTCCCTAAACTTTGGGCCAAACCAACTATTGACCTGGTTGCATGACATGGCCCAAAAACAATACTAAAACGATACACTAGTCATAAATCCATCCGTTTGGGTTTTCCAGAAAGAGTTTTCCAGAAAGAGTCTCTGCTGTCTTCCAGAAAGAGCTAAAAGATACCGGGGGGAAGTATCAACTCTAAAAATAACAAAACCAGTGGCACTGTGCCCTCCGTAGCCCAATGTCAGCCTGTGTGTGCCCAGTCTTTCCCAGATACACACAGACAGACAGGCTGGCACAGGCTGTGCCCCTCTGCCAACGGAGCCCTGCCACAGCTGTGCCCACAAGCCCCCTCCATTCACCCTGACAACAAGCAGCTTCTGTTATCACCACAGATACAATCACCGGGCATGGAAGGGGAGGAGAGAGGATGGAGGATACTGGGCTGGCGGCTATTCACAGCACACTGTGGCTGCTGTCTCTGCAGCACATGGAAAAGGCAACACATACACAGACACACACATATCCCAACCACAGACAATTTACATACACTACAGAGAACACCGGAATAAATATTATCACTGAATTATCACAGTGAATTATTGCAATGTTTGTTTATGTGTCATAAGGAATGAATTCAGTATGAATGAAAATAAAACACAGACATTTTCATATCCACACACACACACGCACGCACGCACAGACACACACACACACACACACACACACAAATAGTACATCTCTACTTCCTCTTAGTACAAAAGGTTACTGTGTCTCCTGTTCTCCTGTATTTCACTCTGTTCCTGTCAGCCACACAACAGAGAGAGAGACAGGTTGGTTGAACTCATGCTATCATAAGCAGGGCCAATTCACATCGTTTGAGAGCGAACAGAGCAGACAGCGGCCTGACTCTGGCAAAAACAATCAGCTGAGAACATACACAAGACACACACACAAACGCACACAGCTCAACCACTCCAAACATCTGCGGTGAAGAGAACAGGAAAAGAGAGGAGTCGGCAGTACCTGATGGGTTTCAACAGAACATAGAGTGCCTCGAGTGTGAATGCGTGGTTGTGTGAGTGCGTTGTTTAGTCCTAGTTGAGATCGAGGACACTAAGCATTCATCACTTGAAAACCAACCCATCACAGCTACTGGGTAAGTACTCCATTTCCATTGGCCCAGAGGGCTTCTTTAATGTCTACTAAACAACGATGTCAAGGGTCGAGATGTCCTGATAAGTAAAAGAAAATGTGTTATTTTTAGGATTATATGGCCACCGCAACTGATTCATACAGGAACCACTTGTAGATCCCCATTATTAAATTAAAAGCCTTTAAAGACAGACAATAAGAGAATAGATAGCCATGGCAGTGCAACAGTATCTAGCATCACGAGAGACAGTAAGCGATGAAAGAGAGTGAAGAGGTTTGCCAACTTGTCCCAACCGACATTCAAACTGGCAGGGATGCAATTCCTCGATATGCTTCATTTCAGATTTCTCTCCATTCCTTTCCATTGTGTAACAGAAGCTGTGTGTCTGAAGGTCAGTTTGAAATAAAGTGAGGAGCAGTGGGCATCACCCTGTATGAACTATCTATCTCCCACTGCGAAGAGAAACTCGTGTTTGAGAAGCTTAGTGGTAATGTGGGCACTGGAGACATGAAAAGTCTCCACAAATTGCCTCCCTCATCTGTCAAAGTTGGTTAAAGTAGAAGTTTTGAGTCTGTTCGGCCTTTAAAACACTTGGCAGATGTAACAGAAAGCAAATCTAAAGGGATATGGGCTAGCGTCCAAACCAAGGGTTTTGTTCTAATCGAAAGTATGATTCTAATGTCATTAATCAAGCTTGTGGTCTGTGTAGAATTGGAAGCCATTTGGGGATTTTGGTTTGCTCATGAACATTTCCTGGATGATGGCATTGGTTTGCAACAGGAACAGATGGAGGTCCCCTGTATGCACTGATCTAGGATCAGCTTATCTCTTTCCAATCCTGACCATAACAATAAGAGTGAAAACACAAAACTGACAAAGGATGATCCGTTTCTAGGGGAATTTGTTCATATTTCCACTGAGCACAGGCCTGCTTGCAATGACTCATCGTTCCAGAGAGGTAGAAGGGAGATAGCTGAGGTTATCAGCTAGCAGGGAAATGTCTAAGTGGCCCCATTCTTTTGAACGGTAGTGTATATCTCATTTTATATTTGAGGGATGATTTTCTTTTCTGAATAAAACAAAAAATATCTTCTATCTCTCTATCTAAAAATACATATAGCATATACACTATCTTTATTTCATCAGGGAGTCACCTTTTACGAGGCAGTCCTGCATAGACAATTTCCTAAAATACATCAAAATTTAAAAAAAGACACAAACATATTGCACAGACAAACATAAATATACACAATTATACACCGTGAATATCGTGTGATTCCTGCTTGTTTTTGTGGTTGTTGAAGAAATCTTTGTCTAATCCGAGGTGAGTGATTGCTGTCCTGATATCCAGAAGCTCTTTTCTTCCGTAAGAAACGGTTGCAGAAACATTATGTACAAAATCATTTACAAATATTGCAAAAAGACAAACACATAATAGCACAATTGGTTAGGAGACTGTAAAATGGCGGCCATCTCCTCCGGCGCCATTGGTGATTCTGACACTAAGGT
Organism: Oncorhynchus kisutch; assembly: GCF_002021735.2. Lineage (NCBI taxonomy): Eukaryota > Metazoa > Chordata > Actinopteri > Salmoniformes > Salmonidae > Oncorhynchus > Oncorhynchus kisutch. Next base: position 30,468,672 of record NC_034189.2, read on the forward strand.
ACTTGAAGCTCTCAACCTGCTCCACTACAGCCCTGTTGATGAGAATGGGGGTGTGCTCAGTCCTCCTTTTCCTGTTGTCGACACGTTGAGGGAGAGGTTGTTGTCCTGGCACCACAAGGCCAGGTCTCTGACCTCCTCCCTATAGGCTGTCTCATCGTTGTCGGTGATCAGGCCTACCATTGGTGTGTCATTGGCAAACTTAATGATGGTTGTTGGAGTCATGCCTGGCAGTGCAGTCATGTGTGAACAGGGAGTACAGGAGGGGACTGGGATAATGGTGTTGATGTGAGCCATGACCAGTCTTTCAAAGAACTTCATGGCTACAGACGTGAGTGCTACGAGTCGGTAGTCATTTAGGCAGGTTACCTTAGTGTTCTTGGGCACAGGGACTATGGTGGTCTGCTTGAAACATGTTGGTATTACAGACTCAGACAGGGAGAGGTTGAAAATGCCAGTGAAGACACTTGCTATTTGGTCAGCGCATGCTCTGGGTACATGTTCTGGTAATCCGTCTGGCCCTGCGGCCTTGTTTAAAGGTCTTACTCACATCGGCCGCAGAGAGCATGACCACACAGTCGTCCGGAACAGCTGATGCTCTCATGCATGTTTCAGAGTTACTTGTCTCGAAGCGAGCATAGAAGTAATTTAGCTCGTCAGGTAGGCTTGTGTCATTGGGCAGCTCTCGGCTGTGCTTCCCTTTGTAGTCTGTAATAGTTTGCAAGCCCTGCCATAGCCTCTGGATGAGTGTTTTCCTGTTTTCTTATGGCGGTATACAGCTCATTGAGTGCAGTCTTAGTGCCAGCATCCGTATGTGATGGTATGTAGACAGCTACAGTGAGGGAAAAAAGTATTTGTAAAAAAAGCATGTAAAAAATGTTATAAATTGATTTGCATTTTAATGAGGGAAATAAGTATTTGACCCCCTCTCAATCAGAAATATTTCGGTCTCCCAGGAGTTTTTAATACAGGTAACGAGCTGAGATTAGGAGCACACTCGTAAAGGGAGCGCTCCTAATCTCAGCTTGTTACCTGTATATAAAAGACACCTGTCCACAGAAGCAATCAATCAGATTCCAAACACTCCACCATGGCCAAGACCAAAGAGCTATCCAAGGATGTCAGGGACCTACACAAGGCTGGAATGGGCTACAAGACCATCGCCAAGCAGCTTGGTGAGAAGGTGACAACAGTTGGTGCGATTATTCGCAAATGGAAGAAACACAAAAGAACTGTCTCCCTTGGCCTGGGGCTCCATGCAAGATCTCACCTCGTGATGTTACAATGATCATGAGAATGGTGAGGAATCAGCCCAGAACTACACGGGAGGATCTTGAGGATCTCAAGGCAGCTGGGACCATAGTCACCAAGAAAACAATTGGTAACACACTATGCCGTGAAGGACTGAAATCCTGCAGCGCCCGCAAGGCCCCCCTGCTCAAGAAAGCACATATACATGCCCGTCTGAAGTTTGCCAATGAACATCTGAATGATTCAGAGGACAACTGGGTAAAAGTGTTGTGGTCAGATGAGACCAAAATGGAGCTCTTTGGCATCAACTCAACTTGCTGTGTTTGGAGGAGGAGGAATGCTGCCTATGACCCCAAGAACACCATCCCGACCGTCAAACATGGAGGTGGAAACATTATGCTTTGGGGGTGTTTTTCTGCTAAGGGGACAGGACAACTTCACCGCATCAAAGGGACGATGGACGGGGCCATGTACCGTCAAATCTTGAGTGAGAACCTCCTTCCCTCAGCCAATGGGTCGTGGATGGGTATTCCAGCATGACAAGGACCCAAAACACACGGCCAAGTAAACAAAGGAGTGGCTCAAGAAGAAGCACATTAAGGTCCTGGAGTCGCCTAGCCAGTCTCCAGACCTTAATCCCATAGATAATCTGTGGATGGACCTGAAGGTTCGAGTTGCCAAACGTCAGTCTCGAAACCTTAATGACTTGGAGAAGATCTGCAAAGAGGAGTGGGACAAAATCCCTCCTGAGATGTGTGCAAACCTGGTGGCCAACTACAAGAAACGTCTGACCTCTGTGATTGCCAACAAGGGTTTTGCCACCAAGTATTAAGTCATGTTTTGCAGACGGGTCAAATACTAATTTCCCTAATTAAAAAGGAAAGCAATTTTTATCATTTTTGACATACGTTTGTCTGGATTTTGTTGTTGTTATTCCGTCTCTCACTGTTCAAATAAACCTACCATTAAAATTATAGACTGATCATTTCTTTGTCAGTGGGCAAACGTACAAAATCAGCAGGGTATCAAATACTTTTTTCCCTCACTGAAATCTCTCTAGGTAGATAGTGTGGTCTATAGTTTATCATGAGATACTCAATCTCAGGGGAGCAAAACCTCGAGACTTCCTTAGATATCGTACACCAGCTGTATACATAGACCGCTAAACCCTTGTCTTACCAGAGGCTGCTGTTCTATCCTGCCGATACAGTGTATAACCCACCAGCTGTATATCATTCAAGTCGTCGTTTAGCCACGACTCGGTGAATCATATATATTACAGTTTTGAATGTCCCATTGGTAGTTTAATCTTGTTCTTAGGTCATCAATTTTATTTTCCAATGATTGCACGTTTGCCAATAGAACGGATGGCAGTGGGAGTTTAATCGCTCACCTACGAATTCTCATATAAGGCAGCCTGACCTCCGCCCCCTTTTTCTCCTTCTTCTCTTCACGCAAATGACGGGGATTTGGGCCTGTTCCCAGGAAAGCAGTATATCCTTCAGTATATCCTTCATCCTTGTTAAAGGAAAAAGCTTCTTCCAGTTTGTGGTGAGTAATCACTGCTCTGATGTCCAGTAGTTATTTTCAGTCATAAGAGACGGTAGCAGCAACATTATGTACAAAATAAGTTTAAAAGAAAGTTACACACAACACAAAAAAGCAAACAAAATAACACAGTTGGTAGGGCCACGTAAAACATCAGCCATCCTCTCCGACGCCATTCTACAAATCAGATTACTTTACCGAGTTTGGTTAATCCAAAATTAAGCAACTGACAAAACTGTTAGACAGGAAACTATAAACTGTAACAGATTACATTTCCAAAGTAACATACACAACCCTGCAGCAGGTACAGTATGGATTTAAATCCACATGAATAGCTAATAAACAAAAGAGGCATGAACACACACGCACTACACCTAGAGATATGTGTGTCAGATGACTTCAGCAGGCTGGAGTGTAATCTATTACAAATGGCCCTGACTCAAATTACAGGTGCCTACGGTATTGACAGGGAGCCTAAGTGGACCTATTAAATCCAAATTGGACTAATTTAATCCACAGATTTTATTTAGTGATGGGATTGTGGAGTAGACAGAGTATCGGAATGTACTGAGTTCATTACTAAGGAGAACATTCAGTTTTGCCTGGATATGGTCTTGGACTTGGTGAGTTCAGGGTGTATTGTTCTGATTACTGGCTTGTTTTCTTAAATGTTAATGATGATTAATTCACAAGTGTCGAACTGAGCTGTGGCCATTGTGATTGGTTGAGCGAATCCCTTTCTCTCTCTTCTAATTAGTAGGAACTGTTCTCAGACTTACAGCAAGGTGTGTGTGTGTGTGTGTGTGTGTGTGTGTGTGTGTGTGTGTGTGTGTGTGTGTGTGTGTGTGTGTGTGTGTGTGTGTGTGTGTGTGTGTGTGTGTGTGTGTGTGTGTGTGTGTGTGTCATGCATAGTTAAAAAGGTCTGGTTTAACCAGGTTAAAGTCCCTAATCTAAAAATTCTGCGGTACACTTGGTCAACCAACATTAGCATAGCAATTAGGAAATCCACACACTAATTTCCTGCTCGATGCTACAACAACCACAATTTACCCACACTGACCACATCTCCTTAGGGCTTATTCATGACCTGGAACACAGCTGTGTGTGTGTGTGTGTGTGTGTGTGAGAGACTTTGTGTGCTGCCATCTGTGTCAATGAATGTGTGTGTGCATGCGTGCGTGCATTCAAACCTGTTCCACAAAAGCAGCAATCTCTCCAGTCTTAACAGCAAGCCACTTTAAGAAAAACATGCCAGCAGCCTCACGTCAAAACTGTTCCAATTGGCTGAACAACACTTGAAGGTTAAATCTAACCAACAAACATCTTGCCTACCATGGTGACAGTTACACACAAATTCACGGACACACGCACGCACGAACACACGCACACACACACACACACACACACACACACACACACACACACACACACACACACTTTGTGATCTCACAACCAACCCTAACTTTGAGTCCCTTCCCTCTTACAAATATCAGATAGAAGAAAGACAGACAAACTCCTCTGTTTCCAAGGCCAAGGGAAGACCAGGTTAACAGAGACAAAGCCACAGAAGCAAGTGATTACACATCTCTGAGAAGGGAAATAAAACAATCCCAGAGTGTCTGGAGACTAATGTGCAGCCCAGACATTTTATCTTCCACATGAGCGCACCGACAAGTCAAAATGGATGGCTAGAGTGTGTCGTTACGAATCCCTTAAACAGGACTGTAGCCAAGTGTTAGCGACTTAGCACTGAGGTACATTCAGCGATATATAGGACAGTACATTTGACATTTAGTCATTTTGCAGACACTCTTATCCAGATCGACTTACAGGAGCAATTAGGGTTAAGTGCCTTGCTCAATGGCACACCTAGTCGGCTCGTGGATTAGAATCAAGGACCTTTCAGTTACTGGCCCAACTCTCTTAACCTCTAGGCTACCTGCAGAGCTGTGAGAGCTAACGATGATGCTAAGGAAGTGCACAGTGTTAACCTGATACAGTAGCTAGCTACAAGGCCATCATTATTGATTTATATAGGAAGGTTATAGGCTTCTGATAGGGCTTAACAGAGAGCCCAACCTCCATTTCTCCTCTCCAAAAATGAATGGTGAGGGCTTTGTAATTCTTTGTAAAAGAGAGTAATTTTAAGTGCTGCCAAAATAAATGCATTTAACTGATGAAAGTCAAGGTCTTTCTCTCTAATCACAAGCAAATGCTGATGTAATAGTAATGCGCAGGTTGACTCATAACCCCCAGTCCCCGCGGTTATATCGTCAGGGCCGACGGGTCAAGGATCATGAAATGGCAGGTTGAATAAAGAGAAAGAAAGACCTTATTAAATACATAAACGTTTTATTCTTGTGCTATTTATATCTATAGGCTACATTGAGGTTTGTCTTCAATTTCTTTTTTGCCTATCTGGCATTAGTGCAGAAGCTTAGGCTTTAGGACCTAACTTCATGTCACTCCACGGAGGCAAAAAGGACAATGCTGTTTAATTCAATAAGAGAAAAGCTGCAAAAGGAGAGTTAAAAATAAAGAGAAATGCTTCTTTTTGGTAAAGAAGTTAAGATATGATGATTGTGAGGTACAACACAAATGCGACAGTCACAAGACGGGGACTTCAAATAGGCCCAAGGCACGTCAAGGGAACTGTAGCCTACTGTTCAGATGGGTTAAATGGAAACTGAAACCTCTCACCTAGCCTTAATGTTAACTCCTGCAGAAGTCAGCCTTTCTTGCAGTACAATGACTCTGGAGTAGTACAATAACAGGAGTAGAGAAATCTGATTTCTTTCTTTCAGCATCTTGAGAGAATTCGAATGCTCAGTTAGAAACCATCTGTAGAGGTGCTAACGTGATCATATTTCAAACCACAGCTTTCTATTATTTCCTTACAGCCGGAATGTTAGTTATTGCGTTTCCTCCCTAAACGTCTTTGCTCCGTGAAAGAGGAAACTTTACCGACGTCAACTGGAGTGAAGCGTTTACTCTATCGATTGTTGCCATTATTCTGGTGAGCAAAAGGGTTCATTTAGTCTTCTAGGGCAGCATAGAATGACAGAAGAGAAGCTGCATGTATCCAATTCTAGACAAGTTGACTAAGAAATAGCCTATCAAAATGTTGGAAATTGTAAGTAAAACGTATCTAAATCAGGGCCAAAAACGAAATCCTGCACCCCCCTGTTTGAAAATCCTTCCACCCTCTTTGAACATAGCCCATAGCACGTTTTCTATTTTTGCGGGTTAGGGTCGGGTGTGGGCGTCGGATTGTCACATTAACACATATATTCAGGCCCTTACAGATGGGTTAATAGCAATTGCGGATGTGGGTAAACAAACAGCTGACCTGTACACCACTATGATGTAATACTAACGCTAAACAGTTCAATTCCTGCATTCTGCAACAACGTACTCAGATCTTTGCACAACTTTAACTTATCAGTGATGAATCATACTGTGTATAGCCATGATTCAAAATCACTATGAGTTGCTACTTTCTCTCACGGAGCACCAGCTCTGGGTGAAGTATCAATACAAAACAGGGAAAAACAAATGATACACAATGACAATTCACTCCCAGGCACACAAAAGTAGTCTCAGTCAATTAGTCAACTGCGTTGGAAGACAAACAAGATAGTTTTACGCTAGCCTGTACCCAATCACGATTTTATCACTGGCAAAAAGCATTCTGGGAAAGGGTCCAGGTTTGGCTTGGCCGTCATCCGTTTGGCCTAGAATTAACTGAGCATGTTTAGGCTTACACAACTTTACCCCTCTCCATTTCCCTCTTTCTGACCTCAGCTTTCTATATCTCCTTCTGTCTCTTTCTGTCCTTCTATTTACTCACGTTTCTCCCCCCCCCCCCCCGTTCTCTCTGTCTCCTCTATTCCTTCTCCTCTTTTCCCCCTGTCCTCCCTCTCGCTCCTCCCTTCCTCTTCTCTCTCTGTGTAGCACAGGTTAGAAAATCTATCATGGAGTGCTCGATATGCACCGCAGCAGCTCACACATAGGCAGAGGAGTTTTGTATATCGACCCAGGCACCTTCCTGCTAAGGTGTGAGAGATAGGAGACGCAGACAGGTGTGTCTGTACGTGCCGGTGTGTGTGCGCACATTTTGATCGCCTGAACAGTGTGTCTGAAAATGATTGCCCTCTCTTTCTGTCTCAGCTTTTCTGTATCAATCATTGTGAATTTTAGGCCTTCAATTTTTCTCAAGTCTTCCTTCCTCTCTTTCTCTCTCTCTCCCCCCTCTTTCTCTCTCTCTCTCGCTCTCTGTCTCTCTCCCCCCTCTTTCTCTCTCTCTCGCTTTCTCTCTCTCTCTCTCTCTCTCTCTCTCTCTCTCTCTCTCTCTCTCTCTCTCTCTCTCTCTCTCTCTCCCCCTCTTTCTGCTGTTGTTATTTTGCAAGACCTTGTGACTGTGGAGATTGCTAATGATAGGGTAGGTCTGGTAGAGCTGCTGTTATTAAGATTTCACATGCACACACACACCACACATGCACCACACACACACACACGCACACGCGCGCAGGCACACGCGCGCACACACACACACACACACACACACACACACACACACACACACACACACACACACACAGAGCCCCATCATTGTCCTGTCAGCACACAGAGCTATTTTAAGAAGCGTTCGCCTGAGCCTGCTGGGTGAGGGCCTGCCCCCTCTCCTCCCACAGTACCCATCAACCCCGTCTCTCTGTCACCCTCTGCCACACCACTTCCATATGACAACCCTCACTGAGTCTCTCCAAACAGAAACTAATCCTCACCGATCAGTTAATAACTACCGTCTGTACAGAGCATCAACAAAGCACATCTCCCTCTGGGTGCTGTTTCTACTTGATGAAATAAGAGTTCAGAGAGAGAGAGAGAGAGAGAGAGAGAGAGAGAGAGAGAGAGAGAGAAGAGCTTGTGAACATAATTTTCAAATGAACAAAGTCAACAAACACCTTGCACTGCCAAATTTGCATTTGGGTTTAATCAGAGACTACTGATTGGTGCTGCAATCCATCAAAGCCCTCCACTTCCTTGTACATTTCTGTTGTATTATGAAAAAGGAACCAGGGGGGGGAGCATGTTTTCCTATGCGTCTCACAAAAGAACAGACCAGAGATAATGGTGTCTGTTGTTGTTGATGATGTTTGTTTCATGCCAATGATTAACCGGTGGTTTACTTCAAAGAGACAACCGGAGAAGACTGTTAACATAACCACCACTGCCACTGTTTTATAGGTGGCTACGTGCATGGAGCAAGACAGCGTGAGTCGGTACTGTATGCTGTCTGGCCGGCTGGTTGGTAGGCTAGCTGGCTGGCTGCCTCATGCCCTATGACACTACAATAAAACATTCCCTTACACTCTGGGGATGTGGCTGTTCTGAGTCATTTTCCTGAAAGTGAGACACTTCAAGTGACCAGTCGGACAAATAAATACTTGTAGAAGAATGTACCATATAGCTGTGCAATGCCTTCCTTTGTCTAATAATGGCTTGCCCACAGAAGGACAAAATATAGAAGCTGACAGTGAAGAGAACAGATTGGATTCAACTTAAGGACAGAGACAAAGAGATAGAGATCGGGACAGATGGAGATGGAGACTAAATGAGAGATGGAGGCATAGATAGACGGAGAGAGAGAGAGAGAGTTCTATGTAATTACAATGCCGTTCCATTATTAATTGACTTCATATAGATAAGACTTGCATGAGAGTCGTATATCTGTACATAATTAATAAAGAAGACTAGGAGCTATAAAAAAAATTGTTAAACACACGCACACGCGCACGCACTTGAGCGGGTTCAGTTTTCTATCTTTCCGAGCCTCTGTTTGACGGAACAGATGAGGGTTAGAAGACAGGGGAAAAGGAGAGGAATGGTTTAAAGGACGACAACTCGGAGGCTAGTGTGGGGGTGTCGCCCTGCGGGGTTAGACAGACAGATAGACATGGATTACTACTGGCTCGTCTTGGAACTACACCTGGCTCTATCTTGATGTATCTCATGATGAAGGAATTCATGAACTGAATCGTAGCTCTTTTCAGCGTTTCCATAATATGTGGGTCCCCGAAGTAAAGATCAAGTAGAGAGACGGCACATCTTTCTATCTATTTATATATATGGTCTGAACAAACCTTACTTCCTCTCTGTATGTGCCGATAGGACTGCGAGGCAACACACACACACGCGCAGATTTTCAATGAATCTGATTAAATGATGCGAATACATTACTGCGATGCCCCCCGTACTCCTGCCAGTAGACCTCTGACACACATTGAGGGCACAGATAGGATTTACAACAGGGAAAGGGAAACAGGACTACACGGCTTTAGCAAAGCACAGATTACTACTGCTGCCCGCCAGCCATTGACATCTAGAAATGGGTTATATCATGCAGTCTAATACCTATTTCAACCTAATAAACCGAGGAAAACATATCTTTTTCTTTCTATGAACGCATTCTAGATTAAAACAAAAAAACATTCCAGGGATTCCAGTCAAAGCATAATACGCTTTTTCAACAAATGCACTTTCAACACAGTCTCACTTTAAAGAATTGTGGGAGATGGAGGCGTCTGTTACTGACCGAGCTTCAAGAAGAAGCTGCATCTTGTTAGGCCAACAGTATGTACATGTATCTCTTCATGGCTGCAAGGATTCCCTTTGAAGATGCATCAGTGCAGCACTATAGGGTACAGCATAGATTTATGCTGACTTGCAGGATGGCGCCTACCAATGTTACTGTATAAGAGACTATAAGGTACTACTGTATCTGGTTTGATGAGGTTAAACTGGTTGAGCTGCAGCCTCCGGCTATTAGCCCCCTTCTCCCTTTATATCTCCCCCGTATCTTCCAGAAGCTCTAGTAAACCATTGGCTAACTGGTCTTCTAGTCTCCTTGGTTCCCTATCCTCATGTTTTACCCGTGGCCAGAGCCCCCCCCCCCCCCCCCCCCATCTCCTTTCATGTGGTGCTAATTAAGAAACGGTGTTAGCCTAGTTCGTTAATTAATTACTCCACGGACACAACGGCATGCAATAAAGCCCCCCCCCCCCCCACCCGTAGCCTTGTTTGGGGCAAATTAATGATCTCCTTGTTATTATTCCCGTCTGATGGGTGCAGTGGGGCAGGGATTTGTTTGGGGATGGGAGGGGGAGGGGGGGTGTTGTTGCAGGTGTGAGAGGGAAATGTTGGTTGGCACACACTGGAGGCTTTTCCCAAAGTAATTGCGAATGGGCTGGCAGGGGGTAAGGGGTTTGAACGAGGAGTGATGTCGGAAATATTTCTCTCTGTCACAGTCGACGTCTCCAACAATCAAACTGTGCTGCTGAGGCGTATTGAGATGTATTGACTGGTTTTCTCCCCCTCAAGAATAGTCTATGTGTTCACCTGGGGGCACCATAAAGCATGGCATCACCACTAATCTCTCTCTGTTTTTATCCCCCCTCCCTCCCTCTCCCTCATTCCCTCATTCCGAGTCTCTCTATCCCTACCTCTTCTTTTCTCGCTCTCTCACTCCATATTTCACTCTTTCCTCACTGTTTACTCCCCTCCTTTCTTCTCCCTACTCCCTCCATCCATGTTTGTGATTTTACTGTTATTGTCCAAAGTTCCACTCCTTCCTCCCTCCCCCTCCATCCTCCCTCCCGCCAATCTCCCTCCATCTATCCATGGTCCAAAAATAAAAAAAGCCAAAACAAAGCACAATGGCCGGTCCTGTCTCGTTCGCCTGGTGTCTGTTTTGGGAGGGTTTTAACGCGCTGGGCTGTGAATGCTGAATGGGCTTAATAGGGCAAATCGATGGGGCACAATGACCCCACAGCGGTCTGGGCCTTCCCCTCCCAAACCCTCTGTAATGTTCCTAAGGGAATCTGGGATCAAGGCCTGGGCGACCAGTAATGAGGATGGGACACACACAGGGAATGGGAATGAAGTCAGAATGGGCCACGGTTCCAATAGTTACTGGGTGAAGCCAGAAAAGCGTAGCTGAGATGCTTTTAACATGGGTTTGAGAACTTTGAAAAGAAAAGGAAAACTGACATGCTAAGTTAATAACTTATTACTAGTTTATTAATAACCAAGCAGTGAGTTTTCTGGACAATTCCAATGATGGCATTTTCTTCACATTCTTAGGCAGACGTAAACACAAATGTATGATTTTCATTCATCCACTGTTGTGGCACCAATACGCCCACAGATGAATACAGACATGATTAATTCACCCACACACGTCAATCATCGCTCTGTGCTCTGTTGTTATGTCTTAATGTGTGTGACGTCCTTGTCACTCAGCCTCTCCGGGCGTCCAAGGCTCATCTCTCATTTGCACTGAGACTATATGCAGTACATTAAGCCCACTGCATTTACACACATTACAATATCAATATCGTTTTCGTGCACTGACTTCCAATTAGACAAGCACCAACACTGTGCTTTCATGTGGTAATGTGGTAATGTGGCAGGACATAGAGGGATGTGGCTCAAAAGCAAGGGGAAGCAAATGTCTATCCAATTTCTCTCAAGCTTGATGGTTCATGGGCAAGTTCCAGTACCCAGGGGTAGTTGTCTCTCTGCTGTCAGGGATATTGACCACCCCAGGTCAATATCAAAGTGCCTTAAAAAAAAATGTTTAACTAAGTCTAACACCAAACAAATGTAGTACTTGTTGCTGTACTATCAGCCCTAGTATACTGTTGGCAGCCAGCCTCAATCAGAGATAAGCTGTGTTCGAATACCCATACTAACATACTAACATATTATATACTACATACTTAATGAGTATATGCCACATACATACTATTAGTTCATTTTAGTATACTGTAAACAAACTGTATTCTTTCAGTTGAGCGTACCAGCTCTTCACCTGTCTACAGGAAGTTGATGCTGTTGCTATGCAACCTCCTTTTAGCTAGTTAGCATAACAAATTACTAGTTAGACATTTTACAACTTTGGGTATGTTCTTAAATTCAATCTGGAGTGCCAGAGTGCGCTCGTAAACTCAGAGCGTTGTCAGATTGTCTGTTTGTAAGTCCAGAGCGTTTTGCTCTCAGAGAGCACACTGGACGCTTGGGTAGAGGAGTAGGGTTGATTTGAGCATTCTGACCTTACAACAGCAGTCAAGCACCCAAGCTAACGTTGGCTGGTTTGCTAGCTACTTCCGGGCACAAATGAGACCACTCTGACCATTTTACTCGCCGTAGCAGAGGTGGTTAGGCAGTTTTCATGTTTATCTAGAGCAATGGTGACTGTAACTGTGCTGCTGGCTCTGAAATGGGTGTAGACAGCCAGAGCGAATTGACAAAAGCACCGAATGTCCATTGAGAACGCACAACTATACCATTTAGCTAAGCTAAGAATGACGAGAATAATCAAGTCAATAAACATTAGGTAGTTAGTTACATAGCCTATAGTTAGTATACTGACAAGTTTGATGTATAAGTAGCCAACTAACGTTAAGTAGCTAGCTAACATACCAGTACATACTGCTGTAATAATATGCTATGTGGTTCATAAGGATAGCCTAGCTAACAAATTGTCAGCCAACATAACATGTAAGGTAACTTGATTGAAAAGTCATTCCTTTTTATTACATTGCTCAACATTTTCATAACATTTGTCATAATTAGTTAAAGCAATGAATTTGTATCCTGGGAAATGTTCTTGTTACTTGCAACCTCAAGCTAATCGCATTAGCCTACGTTAGCTCAACCATCCTGCTGGGGACCCACCGCATGGATGTGAAGCCAAGCCCATTTCCTGGAGAATTGCATTATGGGCCCTAACGTACTGAAATAGGGTCCTCTGTGTGTATACTTCACATTTTACCCGATATCGAATTTAGTATGACATCTGGGAATTTTTGGCATACTAACTATATCCATAATATGACCAATAAGCATCCTATATACTCAATTCATGTCAAAATTGGTACAGATAGTGCTGTTACTATGAGTATTCGAACATAGCTTTAGTCTCCTCTGAGTGATGGTCTCGTTAAGGCCCATGAGTGATTCCATTTGCTCTTGTTTCAATACGACCCTGATTACATTAGACCTGGCAGAGACCGAGGCCGGAAAGAGAGAGAGAAATAGATCAATCCGAGTAAATAAAAAAAAATAACTTCTCTATCCACAGTTTTTATGCATGTTAAGTCATACCGTATAAAAAAAACCCTGCTGTGATGGAAACATTAAGTTTCGCTACAATTTCATAAATGCCGACTGATCATTTGTTTGTTCGACATGCTGGGATCTTCTTGTGTTTGTAAAATGTATTATGCGAGAAATGGGGGGGGGGTTGGAAACGCCTTCGTGTGCAAATATTAATATAATAACCATCGTATCGAAGTGAACATGGAGTCACGCGATGACATGGTGTGTGGTCCTCCTAGTAAGACCCGGGAAACCATTCAGTTTATTAGGCTACAGATGAAATAAGTTATGATGAACTTCATAGGGTGGTGAAAGGGCACGGAATGAGCTTGATGCTGCTTTCCAATAAATGTCGAGGGTCCTATTCTGGTGACATGATGATCGATGCTTGAATGCCGTTGGACAAATAAATTCGCTCCATAATAATCTCATCATATAGACGAATCTACCCTCACTGTTCCTGCATGCTGTTGGCTAGAGCACATGTGCAGGTGGTGGAAAAAGTACCCGATTGTTACACTTGAGTAAAAGTATATATACCTTCATTTAAAGTTACTTGAGTAAAACTCTACAATTATTTGGTTCTAAATATACTTAAGTATCAAAAGTAAAAGTATAAACGATTTCAAATTCCTTATATTAGGCAAAGTAGATGGCACCATGTTCTTGTTTTTAAAATGTATGGAAAGGCAGGGGCACACTCCAACACTCAGACATCATTTCTAAAATATGCTTTTGTGTTTAGTAAATCCGCCATATCAGAGGCAGTAGTGGTGACCAAGGATGTCCTCTTGGAAAGTGTGTGAATTGGAACTTGTTCCTGTCCTGCTAAGCATTCAAAATGTAATGAGTACTTTTGGGTGTCATGGAAAATGTATGGAGTAAAAAGCACATAATTTTCTTTAGTAATGTAGTGAAGGAAATGTTGTCCAAAATATAAATAGTAAAGTAAAGTACTGATTCCCCAAAAAACAACATAAGTAGTACTTTAAAGTATTTTCACTTACAGTTGAAGTCTGAAGTTTACATACACCTTAGCCAAATACATTTAAACTCAGTTTTCCACCATTTCTGAAATGTAATCCTAGTAAACATTCCCTGTCTTAGGTCAGTTAGGATCACCACTTTATTTTAAGAATGTGAAATGTTACAATAATAGTAGAGAGAATTATTTATTCCATCACATTCCCAGTGGGTCAGAAGTTTACATTCACTCAATTAGTATTTAGTAGCAATGCCTTTAAATTATTTTACTTTGGTCAAATGCTTCCACAAGCTTCCCACAATAAGTTGGGTGAATTCTGGCCTGTTCCTCCTGACAGAGCTGGTATAACTGAGTCAGGTTTGTAGGCCTCCTTGCTCGCACACGCTTTTTCAGTTCTGCCCACAAATTTTCTATGGGATTGAGTTCAGGGCTTTGTGATGGCCACTCCAATACCTTGACGTTGTTTCCCTTAAGCCATTTTGCCACAACTTTGGAAGTATGCTTGGGGTCATTGTTAATTTGGAAGACCCATTTGCAACCAAGCTTTACCTTCCTGACTGATGTCTTGAGATGTTGCTTCAATATAACCACATCATTTTCCTACCTCATGATGCCATCTATTCTGTGAAGCGCACCAGACCCTCCTGCAGAAAAGCACCCCCACAACATGATGCTGCCACCCCCGTGCTTCACGGCTGAGATGGTGATCTTCGGCTTGCAAGCCTCACCCTTTTTCCTCAAAACATAACTATGGTCATTATGGCCAAACATATGTATTTTTGTTTCATCAGACCAGAGGAAATTTCTCCAAAAAGTATGATCTTTGTCTCCATGTGCAGTTGCAAACTGTAGTCTGGCGTTTTATGGCGGTTTTGGAACAGTGGCTTCTTCCTTGCTGAGAGGCCTTTCAGGTTATGTCGATATAGGACACCTTTTTACTGTGGATATAGATACTTTTGTACCTGTTTCCTCCAGCATCTTCACAAGGTCTTTTGCTGTTGTGCTGGGATTGATTTGCACTTTTCGCACCAAAGTACGTTCATCTCTAGGAGACAGAACACATCTCCTTCCTGAGCGGTATGACGGCTGCGTGGTCCCATGGTGTTTATACTTGCATACTATTGTCTGTACAGATGAACGTTGTAACTTCAGGCGTTTGGAAATTGCTCCGAATGTTGAACCAGACTTGTGGAGGTCTACAATTTGTTTTTACAAGTCTTGGCTGATTTCTTTTGATTTTCCCATGATGTCAATCAAAGAGGCACTGAGTTTGAAGGTAGGCCTTGAAATACATCCACAGGTACACCTCCAATTGACTCCAATGATGTAACTTAGCCTATCAGAAGCTTCTAAAGCCATGACATCATTTTCTGGACTTTTCCAAGCTGTTTAAAGGCACACTCAACTTAGTGTATGTAAACTTCTGACCCACTGGAATTGTGATACAGTGAATTATAAGTGGAATAATCTGTCTGTAAACAATTGTTGGAAATATTACTTGTGTCATGCACGAAGTAGATGTCCTAACAGACTTGCCAAAACTATAGTTTGTTAACTATTAGAAATGTGTGTAGTGGTTGAAAAACGAGTTTTAATGACTCCAACCTAAGTGTATGTGAACTTCCGACTTCAACTGTAAGTACTTTACACCGACTGCGCACGTGCCAAGACCAGAGTGGGCACATTTGCTGTTTAACTATCGGTAGAGTTGAAAATGCATAGGAAACACTTTGATGCATTGGAAACACTTTGATGCATAGGAATCACTTTGAACATTCTATTTTTATTCAGTACTTTAACTTAAACGGAAAAGTACATTTTGTGTGCAATTAGGTCATCATGCACTGATTTTTATCTGCTTTCAAGTCAGTTTGGTGGAAACAAACCACTGGTGGGGGACATGAGCATATTTTCTTTATGCAGATTTGAGAATATTCGCATGAAAATCTGTTGAAAATCTGTTGCCAATTGGATGGAAACCTAGCTACTCTAACTGAATAAATCATCCGATTGTCTCCTGTCTTGGCTGTATCAAGGCAGCGTTTCAAAGGTAGTTTTACATGGAACATTTTTTCCCCCTCTAATTATTCTTTAAGGCAGTTTTACAGTATGTCCTCGGTGGAACTGACATTTCACATGAATTCTGCCCGATGATATGCCAAATGCCATGCCATGCCCGTTGTATATGTAGTATTTATCGTGAGCTGAGGGAGGGTGTGTATTTGAGAATGTATGTGTGAGTTTGAGGGTAAGAAAGCATATGTGGGTGATAGACACTGTCACTTAACTTACTGACAGGTGAACACAGCTCTGACCTAGGGGGTCATTCTCAATTACTCAGCCTCTATGCCAACACACACACATACACACTCCGGCAGGTAGCCTTGCGATTAGAACCAGTAACTGAAAGGTTGCTAGTTCGAAGCCACGAGCCGATAATGTAGATGTGCTCTTGAGCAAGGCATGGTCGCCGTTTATAATTGCAGATCCTGGCTGTGACCACAATCTTCGAGGGTGCCTCAGGAAGACTTGTGATATGCAAAGAACACATCCCCAATTCACACATGTATTAGTACAAACTTGTACATGTGTGAAATAGGACAAATACAAGCACCCACCAAATGAATTATTCACGAGCGATGGTCCACACAGCACGCGAGACACCTCCCGTGGGAACCATTAGCCTGTGTTTCCCTGAGGACCGTAGACAGCGTAACACCAGGCTTCGGGGGTGAGAGGTGACAGGGGCCCCATTGCTCTGGGTAATAACTCCTTATAGAGAAAGAGAGATTAAATAAAGGTTCTAGTAGAGGTCCACTGGGTGCCATTTGACTGGAGCTGCAAATAGTGTGTGTGTGCGCGTGCAGGGTTCCCTGTCGCTCCTCTAACTCTAATTATGCCCCCTCATATGTTTGCGCTGCTGAGCAGTGGCGCTATGATGCTAGACTCATATTGATTCAAATGTGAAGACGCCGTCTGAGGAGATGGGGAAAGGAAGGGGGGAGTCTATTGAGTTTCATGTCTCCTTTTACAACTTTCTTTCTTTTTCTATGGCCCCAGAATGACTATTTTAGTCTTTGTTGTAGCCCATGTAGAAAGTCAGTGATTAGGGTAATAAATAAGTCTGTGGCTGCTGTACAGTATGCGCCAAGTCAGGGTGTGTGCATGCATGCCTTCGTGCACGTGTTTGTGTGCTTGTGTGTGTCCGTGAATGGCTATAAGCATCTGTGTCTGCAGTTTTGATGCGCAGCGGCACTTTTAACACACTCTCAAAGGGAGATGGATGAATCTGTCAACGGCATGTTTCCAACAAGGTGAAATCAAGGTGTGGGACGCTGCGCGTAATACCTACCTGCTCTCACAGTCTCACGTCAGAATTAGACGTTCATCCATGTTTCTCAAATGTCCCATTTTGAAGTTGTTAGGCATTAACTCTGCATTTTTTTAGGTCAGGGTTAAGTTTGGGCATTGACTTCACATTTTGAAGGTTAGGCATTAACTCTGAATGGTAAAGGTTAAGGTTTGGGATAGGCTTAAAAAAAAAATACCCAAAACAACTTTCTATCGCTGGATTCAAACAGGCAACCTTTGGAATCAGAAGAAGATGCCATCCCCGTCCACAACACCCTGACAAAACGAAAACCTACTAAAGGGTAACCGTGCTAACTGTTGCCCCTAGTGGCTGGTTTTCACTTCATCTCCCGACGTCCTCAGACATGGATGGGACGTCGAATACTGACTTGTATCACGGGTGACCTGGCTACGTTATACATGCTGAAAGACCCGGATCAAAGAACACACACAAACAGACACAAACAGACACACACACACACACACACACACACACACACACACACACACACACACACACACACACACACACACACACACACACACACACACACACACTGCAGCTATCTCACACACATAATTAGAGGGTATGACAGAGTCATACATGCACACACACAAACCAACCTTTAAATAAATGTCAGAAGCACGCTAACTGAACCTCCCCATGCTCTGCTGGTCAGGCAGACCAATGGGAGAGAAGCTATAGGCTCATTTCTCAGACACCAACCATGTTCATTAAAACATGAAAATGAGGCCTTATTGACGGACAGCTCAGTCCAGACGCAGCATCTCCCAAACCCCACGTGATTAGCTGTCAATCAAACACATCTGACACATCACATCAAACATATGCGCGCACACACACACGTCATGTCAGACGCACACACATCACACCAGACAGACAAACACACTCACATTCATGTACAGTGCATTCTGAAAGTATTCATGCCCCTTGACTTTTTCCACATTTTGTTACATTTGCCTTATTCTAAAATGGATCAAATAGTTTTCCCCCATATGAATCTACACACAATACCATAATGACAGAGCAAAAGCAGGTTTTTCGAAGTTTTTGCAAATGTATAAAAAAATACAACAAGTGAAATATGACATTTACATAAGTATTCAGACCCTTTACTCAGTACTTTGTTGAAGCACCTTTGGCAGCGATTACAGCCTAGAGTCTTCTTGGGTATGATGCTACAAGGTTGGCACACTTATATTTGGGGAGTTTCTCTGTCAGGTTGGATAGGGAGCATCGCTGCACATCTACTTTCAGGTCTCTCCAGAGATGTTCGATCTGGTTCAAGTCCGGGCTCCGGCTGGGCCTCTCAAGGACACTGAGAGACTTGTCCCAAAGCCACTCCTGTGTTGTCTTGGCTGTGTGCTTAGGGTCGTTGTCCTGTCGGAAGGTGAACCTTAGCCACAGTCTGAGGCCCTGAACCACTCTGGAGCAGGATTTAATCAAGTATCTCCCTTTACTTTTCTCCGTTCATCTTTACCTCGATCCTGACAAGTCTCCCAGTCCCTGCCACTGAAAAACATCCCCACAGCATGATGCTGCCACCACCATGCTTCAGCGTAGGGATGGTGTCAGGTTTCCTCCAGACATGACGCTTGGCATTCAGGCCAAATGGTGGTTTCAACAGAGCAGAGAATCTTGTTGCTCGTGGTCTAAGTCCTTTAGGTGCCTTTTGGAAAAGTCCAAGCGGGCTGTCATGTGCCTTTTACTGAGGAGTAGCTTCCGTCTGGCCCCTCTACCATAAAGGCCTGATTGGTGGAGTGCTGCAGAGATGGATGTCCTTCTGGAAGGTTCCTTCATCTCCACAGAGGAACTCTGGAGCTCTGTCAGAGTGACCATCGGGTTCTTGGTCACCTCCCTGTCCATGGCCCTTCTCCCCGATTGTTCAGTTTGGCCGGGCGGCCAGCTCTAAGAAGAGTCTTGGTGGTTCCAAACTTCTTCCATTTAAGAATGATGGAGGCCACTATATTCTCGGGAACCTTCAATGCTGCAGAATTTTGTGGTACCCTTCCCCAGATCTGTGCCTCGACACAATCCTGTCTCGGAGCTCTACCTATCTGCTCCTATCTATCTTTCCGATTTGGTCCTGCGGTACATACCTACACGTACGCTACGGTCACAAGACGCAGGCCTCCTAAATGTGAGAGACGCAGACTCGGTCTCAACCTTTCAGTCTTTATTGAAGACTCATCTCTTCAGTAGGTCCTATGATTGAGTGTAGTCTGGCCCAGGAGTGTGAAGGTGAACGGAAAGGCACTGGAGCAATGAACTGCCCTTGCTGTCTCTGCCTGGCCGGTTCCCCTCTCTCCACTGGGATTCTCTGCCTCTAACCCTATTACAAGGGCTGAGTCACTGGCTTACTGGTGCTCTTCCATGCTGTCCCTAGGAGGGGTGTGTCACTTGAGTGGGTTGAGTCACTGATGTGGTCTTCCTTTCTGGGTTGGAGCCCCCCCTTGGGTTGTGCCGTGGTGGAGATCTTTGTGGGCTATACTCGGCCTCGGGATGGTAAGTTGGTGGTTGAAGATATCCCTCTAGTGGTGTGGGGGCTGTGCTTTGGCAAAGTGGGTGGGGTTATATCCTGCCTGTTTGGCACTGTCCGGGGGTATCATCGGATGGGGCCACAGTGTCTCTTGAACCCTCCTGTCTCAGCCTACAGTATTTATGCTGCAGTAGTTTATGTGTCGGGGGGCTAGGTTCAGTCTGTTATATCTGGAGTATTTCTCCAGCCTTATTCGGTGTCCTGTGTGAATTTAAGTATGCTCTCTCTAATTCTCTCTTTCTTTCTTTCTCTCTCTCTCTCGGAGGACCTGAGCCCTAGGATCATGCCTCGGGACTACCTGACATGATGACTCCTTGTTGTCCCCAGTCCACCTGGCCGTGCTGCTGCTCCAGTTTCAACTGTTCTGCCTGCGGCTATGCAACCCTGACCTGTTCACTGTGATTACTATTGTTTGACCATGCTGGTCATTTATGCACATTTGAACATCTTGGCCATGTTCTGTTATAATCTCCACCCGGCACAGCCAGAAGAGGACTGGGAACCCCTCATAGCCTGGTTCCTCTCTAGGTTTCTTCCTAGGTTTTGGCCTTCCTAGGGAGTTTTTCCTAGCCACCGTGCTTCTACACCTGCATTGCTTGCTGTTTGGGGTTTTAGGCTGGGTTTTTGTACAGCACTTTGATGTATCAGCTGATGTAAGAAGGGCTTTATAAATACATTTGATTTGATTTGATTTGATGGACAATTGCGACCTCACAGTTTGGTTTTTGCTCTGACATGCACAGTCAAATCAAATCAAATCATATTTTATTAGTCACATGCCCCGAATACAGTGAATACTTACTTACTTACGAGCCCCGAACCGACAGTGCAGTTTTAAAAAATATGGATAAGATTAAGAGATAAAAGTAACAAGTAATTAGAGAGGAGCAGTAAAAAATAACAATATATACAGGGGGGTGCCGGTACAGAGTCAGTTTTCAGGGGCACCGGTTAGTTGGAGTAGTATGTACATGTAGGTAGAGTTCATTAAAGTGACTACGCATAGATGACAACAGAGAGTGGCAGTGGTGTGGGTAGGATGTGAATAGTCTGGGTAGCCATTTGACTAGATGTTCAGAAGTCTTATGGCTTGGGGGTAGAAGCTGTTTAGAAGCCTCTTGGACCTACTTGGTGCTCCGGTACCGCTTGCCGTGTGGTAGCAGAGAGAACAGTCTATATCTAAGGTGGCTGGTGTCTTCGACAATTTTTCGGGCCTTCCTCTGACAACACCTGGTATAGAGGTCCTGGATGGCAGGGAGCTTGCCTCCAGTGATGTACTGGGCCATTCGCACTACCCTCTGTAGTGCCTTGTGGTCGGAGGCCAAGCAGATGCCATTACCAGGCAGTGATGCAACCAGATGCTCTCGATGGTGCAGCTGTAGAACCTTTTGAGGAACTGAGGACCCTTGGCCAATCTTTTCAGTCTCCTGTGGGGGAATAGGTTTTGTCGTGCCCGCTTCACAACTGTCATCGTGTGCTTGGACCATGTTAGTTTGTTGGTGATGTGGACACCAAGGAACTTGAAGCTTTCAACCTGCTCCACTGCAGCCCTGTCGATGAGAACGGGGACGTGCTCAAATGTGGGATCTTATATAGACAGGTGCCTTTCCAAATCATGTCCAATCAATTGAATTACCGAAGGTGGACTCCAATCAAGTTCAATCTCAAGGACAATCAATGGAAACAGGATGCAGCTGAGCTAAATTTTGGGTCTTTTAGCAAAGGGTCTGAATACTTATGTAAATAAGGTATTTCTGTTTGTTTTATTTATACATTTGCTAAAATTTTCTAAAACATGTTTTTGCTTTGTCATTATGGGATATTATGTGTAGATTGATGAGGTGAAAAAGTATTTTATCAATTTTTGAAAAAAGCTGTAACGTAACAAAATGTGTAAAAAGGGAAGGGTTGTGAATACTTTCCGAATGCACTATACAGCATGTCAGTGTATGCTCAGATGCTCAGACATACAGTACATGCCTTGCAGTCCAGTCAACTCTTTAGCCCTGGTCCTAGATGGATGGACCTGATCTTATCATGTTCATATCTGAACCTCTGAGGACAGTGGGTTTATATGATATGAACATGTCTACTGTAATATGAAGAGTTACAATTGTATTACCACATGTAATATGTGGAGGCATGATGATGATGTTGCGCTGTCTCTCTGTCTCTCTGTCTCTCTGTCTCTCTGTCTCTCTGTCTGTGTCTCTCTCTGATTTTCACTTTCCCCCTCTCTCTCTCTCTCTTTTCCTCTCTGTCTAACACAAATGCTCACACACACACACACACACACACACACACACACACACACACACACACACACACACACACACACACACACATACACACACACACACACACACACACACACTGTCACATAATACAGCTTCGTTCTTCTGTTACCAACCACATGCAAAACCTATTTCACCAGGAATGTGTGCTCGCGTAGGCTACTCGTATTTGCATGCACGGATCTGTGTCTATCGTCAATAGTCAGCCAGGCACCAGGAAGTAAGGGCTAAGGGTTGGATACAGGTGAAGTATTCTGAGAAAGACAGGACAGCTGCTCTGTCCAAAACCCTCTCCGAGCATCCACCACCACATGCCCAACCTGTTTTGGGGTTTAAGACTCCTCAGAACCCACCCTCCCATGGCCGCCTGTTGGAATCTGTCGGTTTGGAGTCGCCACAGTAATCCAGGAGTGCGTTGCAAGCACATACATCTGTTTTTTTAAGACTAGAGGGGGTACCGGCAATAAACGGGACAGCTGAATATATCTGTTTACTTTGATCCCTCTGTTTCCTAGCTTTCCTACTGCCATTGTCTGAGAACCGCAGAGAGGGCTCCGGAAAATTACCCTTTCCCTGCATCACACACACACGAAAGCAGACCGAGACTCTTACTTTGATGGCACTTTCTCTACATCGCTTGTGGGATAAAAACCTGAGCTTCAAAAGGGATGGGTAAATATATTATTACACACAGATAACTTTTCCCAGGGCAGCAACAAAGGGCAGCAACAAAGGCAGATAGCGCTAGCTGGGTCCTAGCAAGATCACACAGCACTGTAGTAGCTAGCTAGTAGCTCCACTACCTCCACTCTTTGATTCTCTTCTTCCTATACAGCAGGACTGGACCGTTGCCACCACACAGCTTCCCTTGAAGAATTCTGTTTTTTACATTCGTTTCTACTGCGGTCTTGAGGACTGTGATAATATTGCTTACACACTCTATGAACCAATACATGTATAGGACTTATAAGACTTATTCAATCACTCAATTTGGCGAGCACCACCTGATTCATCCTAAAATCAAGGTTTTTCGTCCCATGATCAAGTCGCTTAACTTCTAGCTGCTTGGCCTCCCGAGTGGCACAGCGGTCTAAGGCACTGCATCGCAGTGCTAGAGGCATCACTACAGATCTGGGTTTGATCCCGGGCTGTGTTGCAGCCACCCGCAACCAGGAGACCCATGAGGCAGCGTACAATTGGCCCAGTGTCGTTTGGGTTAGAGGAGGGTTTGGCTGGCTGGGATGTCCTTGTCCCATCGCGCTCTTGCGGCTCCTTGTGGCGGCCGGGCGCATGCACGCTTCAGTTGCCAGCTGTATGGTGTTTCCTCTGACACATTGATGCGGCTGGCTTCCGGGTTAAGCGGGCAGTGTGTCAAGAAGTAGTGCGGCTTGGCAGTCGTGTTTCGGGGGACGCGTGGCTCTCAACCTTCGCCTCTCCCGAGTCCATACGTGAGTTGCAGAGATGGGACAAGCCTGTAACTACCAATTGGATGTCACGAAATTGGTGAGAAAAAGGGCTAAAAAGTACACACAAAAATGTAAATGAAAATAAAAAACTCCAGGTGCTTTCACCAAACATGACATAAACCTACATGAAGGTAGCCATGACCAAAAGAGACAGGAAACATCATAGGATCCCTGTGAGGCATTGTCTGTTTTCATCTGTTAGCTTGTTAGCGATGGTGGCTATCAGTGGGGTGCATAAACATCACAGCATCTCTGTGAGGTGATTTTTAGCGTGCTAGCAATACGTGGTGGTTATCAATGGTGGAGCGTCTGGTCCCATTGTTTCAGGCTGACCCCCTTTCAAAGTGGCCTGTCAAGGATGACATCCACTGGACTAATCTGTACTGCAGCCATATCTGTCCACCACAGACGCCATGCATTGTGTGCGTGTGTTTGTGTGTGTGCATCTGTGTAAATCCCTGATCAAAGAGAGAGGGAGATATAGAGAAAGGGACAGAGAAAGAGAAAGATAATAGGAGAGAGAAGGCGAGCGAGAGGGAGATACTGTATGGTCTGCAACAGGAACACAATACTATGCAATGAACTAAACCTTGGTGCCTTGGGGTTTTCTGTTTTCTTAGGAATGAGTTTGCAGGTGAATCATGCACCTTCCCTTCCAATTCCAATTGGATTACCTTCTTACCTTCCTAATTCTCTTACCCCCTGAAACACACACCAGTTCACTGCAGTGAGAACCTATCACACACACACACACACACACAAACACGTAAACGCACAGACATGGCTAATCTTTGAGCACACAGCCACTGGCACCTGAACACACACCAAGCACGGATAACATCCCTGTGATCTCCTCCCTGGCTGTGAGTTCCTCCTAAACCTCTTTAGACTTCAGTTGTTCACACTGCACTCTTGTCCTAGGGACAGTTGAGGAAAGTAGAGACGGTTTTCTCCAACTATTATGAGAATGCCTCAAATATGAACATGATAAACAGCTCCGGAACAAGGCGAGACTCGAAGTTATTGAGAAACTGTTACATTCACCTTCTCTTCGCCCTGCTCCTTTTCTGAACTATCTTGGACAATGATTGTAATCGCCTCAGATACTCAGCTGAACTGCCTAGATCAACAATTCAAAGTCTAGTTAAAATCCCAGTCTCAGATGGAGCACAGGTTATGGTAAGATAGTTTCTCTAATGGGACTGAATCTGAAGCTTGGATGAACTTGAAACCTACTTTCACTGCTCTGGGGTCAGAATATCTTCGAGCCATAGACCATCCTCTTGAACCATCTGTTCCAAGTTAACACACTCAGTGAGTCTAGCCTCTCTTAGAGAGGCTTCCTTACAGCTCAGCGACATCCCATCCACTTCCCACTCTGCAAATTAATTACCATGTGTTAATTAGCTACGATATACCTAAGCCCCGGGCTGCCGTGCAGGGTAAGGGCTTAATTAAGCTCTGGGTGACAGTCCTTAAGTTCATTGCTAAGCCTTAAATAGCCATACGCCACTGAGAAGTGGGAACTCCTTTAGAGTAAGCATTGTGTTTTAACCTCTGTCCACACCTTCGACATGTATGTATGGTAATGCATATATCTTTATCCCTGGTACAAGAAAGTGTCCCTCTTCTGTTTTAGTTGGCTGCTCCTGCTTCATTTACTTTGACAGTGCCTGACAAGGTCTCCATGACAAGCCGTTTCTATTGTGCATACAACATGGTGTTTATCATCCAGCCGGACAGGTGGATGCATAGTTTAATTTATATTACCATATTCATATTTTGTCTATTCCACATTGACAGGGCTGTCTAGACACAAATACCTACATCAATAAGTGTAGCTGGGTATTGTACAAGAGCAGTGTTTAATTCCTACTCGACATTTCTATCCTTCTCTCATTCTACAATTGTCACAGTTTACTGGTGATATATTCATATTCCCAGGTTTCCCCTTTGCGCAGACACACTGAACGACTGAACCATTTCTCAATTTAGATGCATGGAGTGACGTTCATTCACTCACACATACACACTGAGGACATGCATGCTCATAATGCAAATGTCCCCCGGTTCAATTCAACACTCGTGCCTGACTCGAGGCATTCCCCACAATTCCCGGTCGAAACCAACCGTGACGGCTAGTGCCACTCGCACTCAAGAGTCCACGTTACTCCTCCTCCTCCTTAGCAGAGTCATTCGGTGAATTCCTCCCAACGTCCTAGAATACCTATAGATAGGTATCTTCATCCATTTCCATGGTGATACGGCTTTAAATAAGCAAGCGTTGTTCTATGACGAAAGTGATCGGGTTCCTTTTATCTTGGTTTTATACAAGAACACCACATGTGTTGTGGCTTGTGGGAGTTTGACCCTCCTACCTCCTACCTCAAAGTCATACAGTGTTACAGTAACACGATCATTAGGATCTAAAGGCGTTTGTAAGTGGTTGGTAGCTCCACACTGAATAGGCGAACCGATAGTCTCTTGAGGTTGGAAGTTAACAGGGGGAGACAATGGAGTTCCTGAGAGAAACTGCTCCGTGCATAAGGATTGCATTACCCAGCAGCCTTAGGAATAAACAGGAAAAGCTTTCTACCCACCTATTATTTTGGCTTAACACCTCCAGAAATAGAGACCGTGAACATTTTAGAATAGAATGTTATGTTTTTCATCACACACAGTGAGCTCTGTGGGTGCTCTCGGCAGTGTAAAATGACTTCTTGTTATTGTGTGTTCCCATTTCTACAATGCCAGGATAGTGCATTCGATTCCCGGGACTACCTGTACGTAAAATGTGTACATGCATAACTGTAAGTAACTTTGGATAAAACCGTCTGCTAAAAGGCATATATTATATTATATAAATATGAACAGCCAATCCCCTGGTCGCAACTCCTCTAAAACCACTTCAGCATACTTTCAGCTTCAGAAGTTCCTGTGGTATTCCCTTAGCATTAGCGCAAACCTGTTTGCCGATGCAACATATCTATTAACTGTTTATAGAACGTTGTGGGAACATAGCAACAGCATTCCATACCTCAGGGTCTCTCCCCAGGTACTATCATCACAGCTCAGCCTGGCTCTAATCACCCACGGTATTGACCCTGGGGTTACAGAGAGTAATTACAGGTGTTATAGGACAGGTAGGCCCTTTAAAGAGAAACCTGTTGTCAACATCCACAAAGAAGCTTTGTACTGTTATTTGTACCGCCTGCCTGCTATCCCTTCTGATGGGATAAATTAGTGTGTGTGTGTGTGTGTGTGTGTGTGTGTGTGTGTGTGTGTGTGTGTGTGTGTGTGTGTGTGTGTGTGTGTGTGTGTGTGTGTGTGTGTGTGTGTGTGTGTGTGTGTGTGTGTGTGTGTGTGTGTACGCATTGTTGGAGGTGGCAGCTGCGGTCAAAACATTAAGCCAGTAATCCACTGTTCCATGCCCCTCCCCCACTCTGTGACGCCAAACATTTCCCTTAATAACCTCAGTCTGACCCCACAGCCCTATCACTGGCTGATCTGGGCCCGTTTGGGGGAAAGGACAGGACGAGGTCATGGCTGGGCACCTGCTTGGAGCCACTGCTTCTTAGCCAATGAGGGTCAATTAGGGCCAATGTTGCCAGATATATTAATGCTCCATTAAAGACTATCAGAAAGAATGTTGGTACTTATTTATTTTGATCCAAAGCCATGAATGAATGAGTCACTCAGCTTTATGTAGGTGCCGGACTATATGACTGTGCCATCAACTTGATAATATATAACAATATTTTTGAGTTAAAAAAAATTTTTTTAATAAAGTGAGCGATTGTAATCTGAATAAAGGCCAAAATAATATTTGTAAAGGCCAAGACATGTATTTCTGTTGTTAGAGGGAGAGAACCGCTGGGCCAATTATGATCCGCCCTACAGGACTCACAATCACAGATGGATGTGATACATAATAATAATAATAATAATAATAATAATAATAATAATACTTTTTGTTGTTTTATTTCTTTGGTCTTTTCTGGTGGATTACATTGAAATTGCAACCAATCATGGCTGGTTGAGATACAGCCAACCTAACTAAGAAATACATTGGACGATAGAATTCTCCCCCTACCCTACAACTTTGTTCCAATATTTCTGTAATTCAATGGTATTTATTCCCATAGTAATTCCTTATGGATCCATAACTAAATAAACATTGGCATTTGGAAAGAGTATTTTTATCATTATTTTATTAACGAAAGCATAAAGATGCCATTATTAGTTACATTGTTTTAGTTTCAACGTGCAGACTGGCACTAAGAACAGCGGAAATTAGTCAGAGCCATTATTAGTGCAATGACCCCCTTAAAGTGTTGCTTAGTGCAATGCCCCCCCCTCCTCCTCCTCCTCCCTACCCCATGGGCTAGGTCTGTCTTCTGTGCCCCCTGCCCTCGTGCCTTGAACCTCTCACGCTTTCAGTGGATACAGCTGGAGAACTGCAAGGCAATCCCATTGGGTGCCACATGACCAATATGACCAATATATATTGTCCTGCTAATAACAGGGTTAATAATATATATTGTCCTGCTAATAACAGGGTTAATAATATATATTGTCCTGCTAATAACAGGGTTAATAATATATATTGTCCTGCTAATAACAGGGTTAATAATATATATTGTCCTGCTAATAACAGGGTTAATAATATATATTGTCCTGCTAATAACAGGGTTAATAATATATATTGTCCTGCTAATAACAGGGTTAATAATATATATTGTCCTGCTAATAACAGGGTTAATAATATATATTGTCCTGCTAATAACAGGGTTAATAATATATATTGTCCTGCTAATAACAGGGTTAATAATATATATTGTCCTGCTAATAACAGGGTTAATAATATATATTGTCCTGCTAATAACAGGGTTAATAATATATATGTGAGAATATCCAAGGGACTTTTATATATATATATATTAATAATAATCGCTTTGTTTAAAAAATAACAATTTTGGAGATGTTTTTGTTTTCAAATAACGTAAAACGAGCGAGAAAAAGGCCGTTCTTGAACATGGGGTGAGACATTGTTACTCATTTGTTTTTTACCATTATATTATGTTTTTAGAGGGAGAGAAACCAAAAACCTACAGTCATCTCATGGGTCTCCCAGTCAAGGAGAGCACATGTATTGAACCAGCATCTGTAGCAACACAGCTTGTACTGCTATGCAGTGTCTTAGACTGTTGTGCCTCTCAGGCACTGTACCATATGACTGGTCAGGAGTGGCCTACAGTATTACTGTAAGAGCAAAATAATCCTAACAAAATAAAATAATAAAAACCTTAGTGTAACAACAGTTTAACTAAGTAATACTGAAGTCGTGCACAATTATCCGTTTCTATTTAGGTTTATGTTGCCCATTAATTGTCAGTTAGAGACAGTAGGACTCAAAAGCATAATCAGTGCTCTAACTCCCCCTTGCACTGGTCTGGAGCAATGAAGTGGTGACGCAGGGTACCGTAACCACAAATTACCTCTAAGTCCCGCAGCATAATCACCAAACTTTTAGTGGAGCAACCACTGTAAGTTGATCCCTGCATGATCCAATAATCAGGTACTGATTCATTTTACTTAAATAAAGTACCTACTACATATCGAAGACAGGAAGTAAATATCAGTTTCATTTTTTTTTTCTCAGCCTTATTTAACTGGGCGAGTCAGTTAAGAACACATTCTCATTTTACAAAGACGGCCTACCCCGGCCAAACCCTCCACTAACCAGGACGACACTCTGCCAACTATGCTCCACCCTATGGACTCCCGATCACGACTGGTTGTTATACAGCCTGGGATCAAACCAGGGTCTGTAGTGACACCACTTGCATTGAGATGAAGGGCCTTAGACCGCTGCACCACTCGGGAACATGGTGAAGTCAATCTGTGCATTGTGATAGCTCTGCTGGACTGTCTAGTTAAGAAGGTCATGTAGACCACCACTCATCAAAGCCAATCACCACACACTACAGACTACAGGCTGAGTGCTTTGATTTACCAGACGCTGGCCAGAAGAAAACATTCTGCCAACGTTGCAATATGTACTGTAGAATCCAGAGAACACAAACAATCCCAAGCACAGAGACATATGGAATAACTCCCACACCTTTGGGGTTTATTCTTGAAGGTGATTCCGCTGGAACACCTGTTGCCATTCGGCCCTTTGTGATTTCCCCGCAGGATAACCCAGTCTGCTTTAGTTGACACAACTCCTTCTCCATTGTCACTCATAAAGCTTTAACATCACTGGATGTCCAGTAAAGACATACAGCTGGTTGACTCCTTTGAGATATTAAGGTACTTTTCTGCAGGAAAAACAGAAGCATTGTTCAATTCGAAGGATGTCAACATTTTTATATAGACGTCAATGTAACTGTCTGCATCATTTCCAATCCCGATATATCTTTTTTTGTATATATATATATATATATATATATATACTACCATTCAAAAGTTCAAAAGTTTCTAAGTGGGGTCACTTAGAAACGCCCTTGTTTTTGGGAGAAAAACTCATTTTTAATCCATTAAAATAACATCAAATTGATCAGAAATATAGTGTAGACATTGTTAATGTTGTAAATGACTATTATTTTTATTTCTATTTTTAGATCTTTAAGACATTCTAATAATTATTTGATAAAACTTGAAAGACATGAGCTCTGCTTTGTTTCTTGCACAGGCTGCACACACTTCATCAGTCTCTCATTCACAAGAACTTGATAATGCCATGGATTTCCCGGCAGCATCCCCTTAGTGTGGCCGTAGTGCCACCTAAAATAATTCATGCCTTTTGCAGCCAGTGGCAGTTGTACCCTCTCCTCTGGCTGAATGTAATAATTATAATTCCCTTCTCCCGGGTGCGTGTTCTGAAGAACCTATCACTCATATTGAAGATGTTAGAACTGTCCACGTTTACTTTTCGTCAGCCAACAAGATTAGTAGGCCTAACGAACAGCAAAAGCATGCATCTACTATCCCCAATAGTACAATTGTTATATTTTTAAGCAATGAGTCTTATGCAACAGAGCAGAACATTTAGCTTAAAATGTTGATAACCAGGGCCTCCCGAGTGGTGCAGAAGTCTAAGGCATTGCATCGCAGTGCTTGAGGTGTCATTACAGACCCAGGTTCAATCCCAGGCTGTGTCACTACTGGCCGTGACCGGGAGTCCAATAGGGCGGCGCACAATTGGTCCAGCGTCATCTGGGTTAGGGGAGTGTTTGGCGGGAGGGGCTTTACTTGGCTGATCGTGCTCTAGCGCCTACTTGTGGCAGGCCCGGGCGCCTGCAGGCTGCCCTTGGTCGTCAGTTTAATAGCGTTTCCTCAGCCACATTGGTGTGGTTGGCTTCCGGATTAAGCGGGCAGGTCTTTAGAAGCGCGGTTGGGCGGGGTCATGTTTCGGAGGATGCCTCTCATGACTTTTGCCTCTCCCGGGCCCATTGGGGGAGTTGCAGCGATGAGACAAGATCGCAATTGGATATTGAGAAAAGGGGGGTCAAATAAAAATACATATTTTTAATAAAAATGTTAATAAAACACTGGGCTATTTCCTCACATTATAAGCGCAGCAATGCACACACGGCTATATGGCTATATGCCTGAATGTTCCAACATGCGTTCAATTAGCAGGAAAACACCATTCTCAAAAGTAAACACAAATGTCATTATGCATTCAATGCCTTAAAGTAAAGGTGCATTTTTATGATGCAAATGATCTTCCCCAAACTTTAAACCCACGCGGCCTATGTATGCAAGTAAGGCTCTGCACCGGTTGTATAGCAGATGAATGTGCTGAATGTTAATAATTACTTGGTCACTTTAGTTGTGATACATGGGCTAGGCCGCATGAGGTGTGGGACTATGATTTGAAAAAGTCGCCAAAAAAAAGGCTGCTGTTTCATACCTTACTCCACACAAGCTGGGCATCATTCACAGTTGACACTATATAATTCACCCATCAGACTATTCTTGATTTAATCTTGTCTGTACATGTACTAAATAATATATGTGTGAAAGAAGTTTTGATTTAGAATGGACCATTTTCATGCATCTAATAAAAACAAAGTACAAATTAAGAAAACTCTGGAATGACTAGGTGTCCAGACTTTTGACTAGTATTGTATATACTGTATAAATTGTGCATATCTTAATTTATTTCCACAATTAACAAATAATACACGTAATAATGTAACCAGTTCTTACAAAGGATTCTCACCTATAACCAGGATTGGCATTACAAAAATGACATTTTAGTCAAGCAATTATTATTTTGACAAACAATTACTGTGATTAATCCTATATTTTCCTAACATCCTTACCCCACATCAACCAATACATACACACAGAGAAAGAGAGTAATAGTTACAAATGTTCTATCCATAAAACATCTGTCCATGTTTATTTTATGTTCTTTTCCCCTCAAATTAGGCCAAATTCACTAAAATGGGAAAAACGTAATAGGAAAAACGAGTTCAGCTGAGCCAGTCCCCTGTAAATCAACAGAGTTCCAGTTTTTTATTTCTTACCGTTATATTAGCAGGTAAGTTGACTGAGAACACATTCTCATTTACAGCAACGACCTGGGGAATAGTTACAGGGGAGAGGAGGGGGGATGAATGAGCCAATTGTAAGCTGGTGATGATTAGGTGACTGTGAAGGTATGAGGGACAGCTTGGGAATTTAGCCAGGACACCGGGGTTAACACCCCTACTCTTACGATAAGTGCCATGGGATCTTTAGTGACCACAGAGAGTCAGGACACCCGTTTAACGTCCCATCTGAAAGACGGCACCTTACACTAAAGGCCCGATGTCTGGTCTGTATTCCACCCAGCCCTTCAGAACCCTATACATCACCATAGAACCTCTCACTGGCCTTCACATCTCCACTTCCAGGGTCAGACTGTCTTCAAAGGGAGTACATTCTGGAGCCTCCCTCCCCATCTACTAGCCTGCAGCTTGCACTTTCATTTTCAGCCTGAATCCCACCCATTCCAACCCCTCAGACAGCCACACAAAGAGAGTTTCAGAGAGGATCACTCCACTGGAGAGCCTGCAGTCACTCGGAGGTCACAACAATATAAGGCTCCATAGAGGAACTGCTATCTGGGAAAAGGTCTCCTCCACTAACCCAGAGCCCTGAGTGGTTGAGCAGTGGAGCCCATAGAAGGATAAGGAGGGGCGGGTTAAGAACAGAGTGGGCATTTCCATCTAAAAGGACCCATGAGCACCAACATGTGAAGTTCATAGGAGCATGTCAAATTGGGTGTCAAATGAAAGATACCAATCTATATTAAGGCATGTATGAATAGTTGAACCTTTTTCCCATCCTAAACATTTGGAAAAAGAAAAGTACTTGATTTCTGGTCAAACATAAAAGAAAATGTCTTAAAAGATATTAGAAATACATCAAAACCCCAAAATGCTGAAGTAAAGACCCCTGCCAACTATTAGCAACACATACATTTAGTTTTGGAGAAATAATTTGCCGTCTGCATGTGCCTTGTAATTCTGTTACCAAAAACCCACACACTGTATCTTTAACATATTTTCTAATTGCTCTCCCTCATGTGGAGCGAGAATAGTGAAAGTTCACAGAAGTAACATGTAAAGGTAGTCCTACCAATTAGTTAGTGTTTTTACTGATGTCATGTGTATTTATGAATAAGTTGAATTGTTAAAACTTGAAATTCTGTAACCAAATCGGATGCGGAATTACCAAAACGTCTGTAACGGTTAGCCTTTACATCTGGGACCGCAAGTTTGTGTTCTGGAATCCTGTGAAGTAGCAGTTAGCTGCTAGCCGTCATGAAAACGGAGCAGGCCAACGCTGGCAGTGCTATATCACAGGTGTTTTTATCCACAGCTGGGCACAAATGCTTTAGGTGCAAGATGATTTCCACACAATCACTAGATGACGATAAAGTGGAACTGAAAAATGTACAGGGATTTGTCTGCCCTAAATGTACCACCATCAAGCAGCTTAGGGAAGAGATCCTCTGGCTGCTCACTCGGCTGGGAGAAAAGGATAGCCTGCTTTCTAAGCACACTGACCTTGCTGTAGCCCAGCAAACTGAATCTCGGTTATAAATGCATCCTATAGCAAAGCTGTCGATGTGCCGTGCGGCGTTGATCTATCCCAATCCAACAGACAGATTTTAAGCAGCCCATGGGAGACTAGACACTAACAAGGCGTAGGAAATCGGGTAGGGATTCTGGCCACACTTCATCTATCCAAGAAGATCCGATCCAGCTATCAAACAGCTTTGGCCCACTTTAGACGGACCTACCAGCCCTGGGAGTCAGCAGGGATCCTGGGAGTATACCAGTGGCACCCTCCCCCACGGCCATCACAGTTCAGCAGGTCACTGACTTAAGACAGAAGGGTCTCGGTCCATTTTCCACCGTCCTGGGGTTTCCGACGCCATCCGCTATTGCATGTGCGAAGAGTCAGGCTAGCCTGGCTCGAAGCCTCCATCCCTCCTGTCCAAGGCAATCCCATCGGATTCCATCAAGACCACCATCATAGTGGGCAGCTCAATGGTGAGAGATTTTGACCTGCCTACGGACTGTGGTCCGACCAAGGTCCACTGTCAACCAGCAGCAGGTGTCCATGACATCAACTCCCTCCCTGCCCACGGTTCTGGCCAACTACTCCAATATTGACACCAACGTCACTCACGTAGAATTTAACAATCTTCGCTTTAGGGGATCTGAGGGAGAACTACAAACCTTTTTTTTAAAACACCCTTGCTAGCACAGGGAAGAGAATAATTATCTCTGGCCCCCTTTCGTGCTATCGAAGGGGTTCGGAACTTGCCAGCCGACTCGTTGCCCTAAACAAGTGCCTGGAGAAACTTTGCAATGACAGGAATGTCTCTGATTTACCCTTCCATCGCAAACTGTTTTAAAATTGCCCTTGCTAGAAGCCTGTGTTTCAGACATAAGGAAGTGGATGGCTGCAAACGTTCTACTTTTAAACTCGGACAAAACAGAGATGCTTGTTCTAGGTCCCAAGAAACAAAGAGATATTCTGTTGAATCTGACAATTAATCTTAATGGTTGTACAGTCGTCTCAAATAAAACTGTGAAGGACCTCGGCGTTACTCTGTGGACCCTGATCTCTCTTTTGACGAACATATCAAGACTGTTTCAAGGACAGCTTTTTTCCATCTACGTAACATTGCAAAAGTGTAGTCTGGCCCAGGAGTGTGAAGGTGAACAGAAAGGATCTGGAGCAACGAACCGTCCTTGCTGTCTCTGCCTGGCTGGTTCCCCTCTTTCCACTGGGATTCTCTGCCTCTAACCCTATTACAAGTCACTGGCTTACTGGTGCTCTTTCATGCCGTCCCTAGGAGTGGTGCGTCACTTGAGTGGGTTGAGATCTTCCTGTCTGGGTTGGCGCCCCCCCCTTGGGTTGTGCCGTGGCGGAGATCTTTGTGGGCTATACTCGGCCTTGTCTCAGGATGGTAAGTTGGTGGTTGAAGATATCCCTCTAGTGGTGTGGGGGCTGTGCTTTGGCAAAGTGGGTGGGGTTATATCCTGCCTGTTTGGCCCTGTTCGGGGGTATCATCGGATGGGGCCACAGTGTCTCCTGACCCCTCCTGTCTCGGCCTCCAGTATTTATGCTGCAGTAGTTTATGTGTCGGGGGGCTAGGGTCAGTCTGTTATATCTGGAGTATTTCTCCAGCCTTATTCGGTGTCCTGTGTGAATTTAAGTATGCTCTCTCTAATTCTCTCTTTCTCTCTTTCTTTCTCTCTCTCGGAGGACCTGAGCCCTAGGACCATGCCTAAGGACTGCCTGGCATGATGACTCCTTGCTGTCCCCAGTCCAACTGGCCATCCTGCTGCTCCAGTTTCAACTGTTCTGCCTGCGGCTATGGAATCCTGACCTGTTCACCGGACGTGCTACCTGTCCCAGACCTATTATTTGACCATGCTGGTCATTTATGAACATTTGAACATCTTGGCCATGTTCTGTTATAATCTCCACCTGGCACAGCCAGAAGAGGACTGGCCACCCCTCATAGCTTGGTTCCTCTCTAGGTTTCTTCCTAGGTTTTGGCCTTTCTAGGGAGATTTTCCTAGCCAACGAGCATCAACACCTGCCTTGCTTGCTGTTTGGGGTTTTAGTCTGGGTTTCTGTACAGCGCTTTGAGATATCAGCTGATGTACGAAGGGCTATATAAATAAATTTTATTTGAAAATAAATTCGATTTTAGAGACTGAAGACAGGGTCTGGTAGTGCTCAGGTCCTCCCTGTCAGAATAATCAACAGAGGACTTGGAAAGCATATCAACTTCCGTGGAAATGGCACTATGGTTATTGTGAGTAACCTAATTGATGTTCTTTTAACTCCACCTTCTAGAGACTTTATACAAACTGTCACATGCTACCATTCTGATAGATTGGAGACTGTCAGAAAATGTGGATGTAACGTTAATAATTTGGATGTTAACTTTTGGTTACCTCTAGGCAGATGCCCAAGGGGCAGAGTGGCCCACACTCATTGAATATGGCACTTTCAAATGTTAGAGCAATCACTAGTAAAACCGTTCTAGTGAATGGCCTCATTACTGAGTGCAAAGTTGATTGCTATTGAATTTATGAATCATTTGAGCTCTATGTACTTTATCCAACATGTTACTGGGTCCACCCATAACCGCAGCCATACTCTGGACCTGGTTATTACCGAGGGGCTTTCTACTGGGTCCACCCATAACCGCAGCCATACTCTGGACCTGGTTATTACCGAGGGGCTTTCTATTGACATATCCTCTATTGGTGATGCTGCTTTATCTGATCACTCCTTGTTTAATACCTTGTTGCCCATAGCTCAGGGTAACACTGAACACATTATTAAGAAACACTATCCTACCTCTGAAGTTGCTACAGATTTTATTGAGTGTATGAACAACAAACCATCACGTATTCTGCTTTCCTCTTGTGACGATTTAGTTGATAACTTTAATAGCAAATGAAGGGCAACCATTGATGCCATAGCTCATGTGAGGTTGAAAAAAAGTCACATCCAAACAGAGAGCCCCCATTGGATGAGTGAGGAAACGTAATCAATTAAAGACTAATTGCAGAATGGCAGAGTGGAAATGGAGGAAGTCAAAGTTGCATTATGGTCCATTATGATATTCTGAGAGAGCAACTTGGCATATACAGTAGATAAAGAAAGTCACTACCCCCTTTCAAAATGTTCACCTTTTGATGCCTTATACAGCCGGAGAGCAACATCTGTCCGGTGAAGTCCACAAAACATATTGTATGTAACAAACAGTTACATGACCTACAGCATGGTCAAGCAAGTTAATGTTTCTGACTTTTTCAGACTACTAAACTACTATTTACGGAGAGTTACCGCAAGTCACGAAAAAAACAGGCCCTGCCTCCACTAGTCCAGCACCATTTCAACTTCCACATTTCAACAACATCTCATCAACTATGCTTAGTCTAATACAGTGACAACAAAAAGATACCAAAAAAACGATTTAGTCCAATCCAATGTAAGCTAAATTATGTGGTTGTCCATGTTTCTGATTTCTGTGGTTCTTCCTTTAAAAATTGCATCGTACTGCAGCACAGCTTGCAGGCTGCCGCAGAATTGTTGCCATTAATGCTAGTTAGTGCTAGTTTGACCACCAGAGGGCATCTTTGAGAAGCACTTGACTGATTTTAATTTTGGCTGTGCCAGAGAATTTAAAGATAATTTTTTGTAAGAACATAGTATATGGGATTTATTTTAAGAAATGTAGCTTCATTAATTTGATTGATATAATGCTGTTTCTATGACAAGAAAAACAAAAAATTGTACATCTGACAGACAGCGCCTGATTCAGTAACACTGAACAAGGATTAGATGTAGGCAGATGCTATAGGAAGAGCCATGGATGTATAGCTGAGGGAAAGGTGGGAAGTATGTGGGCAACTACACAAACTTTTATTTAGCGAGAAGAGAATAGGATAATAAGAAAGAGAGAAAAAGTTTTGTTCATGTGCGGGGGAAGCGGAGACTGGCTTTCAAAAGTTGACGCTGTACAACGTGGCCGGTCGGGAGTAGGCTACTAGGTGACTGCAAGTCACCTAAACAGAAATTCTGTGAAAATAAAAAATCTCATTGATTTATCAAGACCAGTCCCTATGTTTGTCTCAGAGCAGCATGAAACCGTGCTGAAATAGTTGACCACAGGCTATTGCTTCAAATCCGATTATAACAAGTGGATGACTTTGGGTGTTCCAGTAAGCAACAATTTGTTGCCTTCATTAGCCTACTTCATTCTTAAAAGAACTCCAGCACAGAGAAGAGAAGGAGCCTTAAATAATTGAACAATAAAGCGATTGAATGCACAAATGCATATGACAGTTTTTAATATTGGCCATCAACCAAAAACACAGCATCTGAAAAATGATTTCAAAATGAAGATGTTTATTAGGCTACTGTGCAGTCTAACAAGTACACATAGCCTAAAGCACATAGTAATCATGGTAAAGCCACACAAAAACTCACAAAATCTGCAGATATACATTGAATGTGAGATTGTGCACAACTCTTAGAGTAACGCATACATGCATATTCATAGTTTTTGTCAAAATTGCTCAAGCTCTTCACATTTGGTTGGGAATCATTGACTGACAGCAAGAAATAATACTAACTTTTCCACACCCTAATTGTAGTCTAACCAATACCCAAACGGAGATTCAGTGAAAATAAAAAATCTCATTGATTTACAGTGCCTTGCGAAAGTATTCGGCCCCCTTGAACTTTGCGACCTTTTGCCACATTTCAGGCTTCAAACATAAAGATATAAAACTGTATTTTTTTGTGAAGAATCAACAACAAGTGGGACACAATCATGAAGTGGAACGACATTTATTGGATATTTCAAACTTTTTTAACAAATCAAAAACGGAAAAATTGGGCGTGCAAAATTATTCAGCCCCCTTAAGTTAATACTTTGTAGCGCCACCTTTTGCTGCGATTACAGCTGTAAGTCGCTTGGGGTATGTCTCTATCAGTTTTGCACATTGAGAGACTGACATTTTTTCCCATTCCTCCTTGCAAAACAGCTCGAGCTCAGTGAGGTTGGATGGAGAGCATTTGTGAACAGCAGTTTTCAGTTCTTTCCACAGATTCTCGATTGGATTCAGGTCTGGACTTTGACTTGGCCATTCTAACACCTGGATATGTTTATTTTTGAACCATTCCATTGTAGATTTTGCTTTATGTTTTGGATCTTTGTCTTGTTGGAAGACAAATCTCCATCCCAGTCTCAGGTCTTTTGCAGACTCCATCAGGTTTTCTTCCAGAACGGTCCTGTATTTGGCTCCATCCATCTTTCCATCAATTTTAACCATCTTCCCTGTCCCTGCTGAAGAAAA
Source organism: Oncorhynchus kisutch (assembly GCF_002021735.2). Taxonomy (NCBI): domain Eukaryota; kingdom Metazoa; phylum Chordata; class Actinopteri; order Salmoniformes; family Salmonidae; genus Oncorhynchus; species Oncorhynchus kisutch. The sequence goes on from NC_034189.2 coordinate 30,507,693, forward strand.
GCAGGCCCAAACCATGATGCTGCCACCACCATGTTTGACAGCGGGGATGGTGTGTTCAGGGTGATGAGCTGTGTTGCTTTTACGCCAAACATAACGTTTTGCATTTTTGCCAGAAAGTTCAATTTTGGTTTCATCTGACCAGAGCACCTTCTTCCACATGTTTGGTGTGTCTCCCAGGTGGCTTGTGGCACACTTTAAACTTCACTTTTTATGGATATCTTTAAGAAATGGCTTTCTTCTTGCCACTCTTCCATAAAGGCCAGATTTGTGCAATATACGACTGATTGTTGTCCTATGGACAGAGTCTCCCACCTCAGTTGTAGATCTCTGCAGTTCATCCAGAGTGATCATGGGCCTCTTGGCTGCATCTCTGATCAGTCTTCTCCTTGTATGAGCTGAAAGTTTAGAGGGACGGCCAGGTCTTGGTAGATTTGCAGTGGTCTGATACTCCTTCCATTTCAATATTATCGCTTGCACAGTGCTCCTTGGGATGTTTAAAGCTTGGGAAATATTTTTGCATCCAAATCCAGCATTAAACTTCTTCACAACAGTATCTCGGACCTGCCTGGTGTGTTCCTTGTTCTTCATGATGCTCTCTGCGCTTTTAACGGACCTCTGAGACTATCACAGTGCAGGTGCATTTATACGGAGACTTGATTACACACAGGTGGATTGTATTCATCATCATTAGTCATTTAGGTCAACATTGGATCATTCAGAGATCCTCACTGAACTTCTGGAGAGAGTTTGCTGCACTGAAAGTAAAGGGGCTGAATAATTTTGCACACCCCATTTTTCAGTTTTTGATTTGTTAAAAAAGTTTGAAATATCCAATAAATGTCGTTCCACTTCATGATTGTGTCCCACTTGTTGTTGATTCTTCACAAAAAAATACAGTTTTATATCTTTATGTTTGAAGCCTGTATGTGGCAAAAGGTCGCAAAGTTCCAGGGGGGCGAATACTTTCGCAAGGCACTGTATATCAAGACTAGTCCCCATGCTTGTCTCAGAGCAGTGCGAAACAGTGCTGAAATAGTTGACCACACACAGGTAGGCTATTGCTTCAAATCCTATTATAACAAGTGGATGACTTAAGGTGTTCCAGTAAGAAGCAACTTGTTGCCTTCATTAGCCTACGTTCATCTTAAAAGAACTCCCGCACAGTGAAGAGAAAGGAGCCTTAAATAATTCAACAATAAAGCAATTGAACCTGCCACGTACGTGACTGCCTGTCAGAGGTGGAGTTCCAGAGCTCACAGGTGTGCCTGGCACGGCTTGTGACTCCATCTCGTTCCTCGCCCTCTTCAACGCGCCATTCTTCGCCTGACTCTCCGCCAATACTGCCTGGCTCTGGACCAATGCATTAGCTGTCGCCCGTATCTCTGCCCTCAGAGAATGTTGCTCTTCCTGCTGGTCTGCCTTCAATGACTCGATCTCGGTCTTCAAAGTTTGAATCTGATCCATGTGCACCTTCGTCAGCTGAACAGAATGCTACCGCCCTGAGCCCCATATTGATTACAGTGGCCTATGATAGAAACGGTAAATCAATTAAGAATTAAAAGTGACTCCAACACACAATGCTGCGTATAGAAACACATTTTAAGAATCGAGCAAAACTAACCGCTTTCTTGGGAACCATGTGTTTTTTCAGTGCAGCCTGTTGTCCAGCCCTTTTGTCCACTGATCTCCACGGATGGGTGTCGGCATGGTTGTACGCTCAGCAAAAGCACATTCTTGTTTTTAGTACACAATTATCGATGTTATTACAAAGTATACCTACACATTTGATAGGCTATATACATGTTTTTAAAGAAAATGCACTGAAACAAAAATACCTTTAGTTTCGGTGATCCTCTCAGTTCCGGCTCATTTTCAAGTCCTTTGGTGGTTACAGTCCTAACCCTGGAAGAAACTGGCGTGGACTTATAATATAGTAGGTTACAATAAACTTTAAATTGCGTGTCATTTCATAAACAATGTGCCATGGAATTGCTACATCGAAAATCTCTTCCCAATTTTTTTGCAATCTCTACGGCTATAACTGTTTTGGTCCTTAAATGAAACTGGTAAATATTTTTATTGATCACAATTTTCTTGAACCAATTTTTGTCCTTTAATGCAGGGCTGACAAATTCCAACCGACTTTCTATTGCTTTTTAAAATAATAACGATATTTCAGAGATGATTTCGTTTCAAATAACCGAAAGTGAGCGATTGTAATCTGAATAAAGGGAAAAAAGCCATTCTTGAACATGGGGTGAGACATTCTTACTAATTTAAAAATAAAGCCAGTTTGTTATATAGAATGATTTATTTCTGTTTTTAGAGGTAGATAAACCAAAAGCGCACCGTGTCTAAAATCGTCAGTCCACATGTCAGAGAAAACAGTCTATGACTTGGGTGACTGGAGACTGGAGTCAATTTTCTGGGCTTTCCTCTGACACCGCCTATTATATATAGGTCCTGGATGGCAGGAACCTTGGTCCCAGGAATGTACTGGGCCATATACACTACCCTCTGTAGTGCCTTATGGTCAGATGCTGAGCAGTTTCCATACCAGGCGGTGATGCAACCGGTCAGGATGCTCTCGATGGTGCAGCTGTATAACTTTTTGACGATCTGGGGACCCATGCCAAATCTATTCAGTCTCTGAAGGAAAATCAAATCAAATTAAAGTTTATTTGTCACGTGCGCCGAATACAACAGGTGTAGACCTTACAGTGAAATGCTTACTTACAGGCTCTAACCAATAGTGCGGGGAAAAAAGGTGTATGTGTGTGTGTGTAGGTAAGTAAAGAAATAAAACAGTAAAAATACATTTGACAATAAGAGTAGCAAGGCTTTATACAGACACCTGTTAGTCAGGCTTATTGAGGTAGTATGTACATGTGGGTATGGTTAAAGTGACTATGCATATATGATGAACAGAGAGTAGCAGCAGCGTAAAAGAGGGGTTGGGGAGGCACACAATGCAGATAGCCCTGTTAGCAAATGTGCGGTTGGTCGGGCCAATTGAGGTAGTATGTACTTGAATGTATAGTTAAAGTGACTATGCATATAAGATAAACAGAGAGTAGCAGCAGCGTAAAAGAGGGGTTGGGGGGCACACACCCATGCCAAATCTTTTTAGTTTCCTGAGAAGGAAAAGGCTTTGTCGTGCCCTCTTCACAACTGTCATGGTGTGTTTGGACCGTTTGTTGTTGATGTGGACACCAAGGAACTAGAAACTCTCGACCCGCTCCACTACAACCTTGTCGATTTTCATGGGGATCTAGTTTTTTTCTGTCAATGACATTTGGCATGTGAAGTGATTGGTGTGAAGCCAAATCTAAACTGGATTCCCTTGACGCTTTTTTTTTGGTGCGCCAGGACCATTCACAGATGAGCTCACTCAGTTTACCTCAAAGCTGACTGGCTATTATTTTATACTTTTTTTCATCAAGGGAGGCCAAATGCTCGCTGGCTTCCCTTGCATTCAATGCTACGAACGACCACAATGTCATACTATTTTTGACCAGACAGCATCAGATAGAAGGGCTAAACATACTGAGACAGAGGGGGCGCTGTTTCATTCGCTCAAATGCTTTCTCCGGTGTAATACATTCAGCCTCTTGCGAATTAAAGGAAATGTATGAAACACAGAGAGACAAAATAAATTATTGTTTTTTTGTTGGTATTTTTTGGGAAGAATCTTGACTTCCCTTGGCATCCATGATTACACGCCACTGCACATGTGGTATTCCACAAGGTTCGGTTCTGGGTCCGGTACTGTTCAGGTTATATTTGTTACCCATTGCAGGATTATCAGAAAGCAAGGCATTGATTTTCACTGCTACACAGACGATCCACAACTTTACATGTCTGTGTCACCAGAAGATTTTAGTTCAACAGATACATTATTCGACTGTATTAGTTTTTTAACTACTTGGATGACTCACAACTTCCTCCAGCTAAATCAAGACAAGACCGTGGTACTTATTATTGGAGCCAAAGTACAGAGAGAGAATCTGGCAGCACATTTTAAATCACACACCAGGTAAAAAAATGTAGGTGTCATTTTGGATTCTGAACTCAATTTCGAATCGGTAATGTGACCAAAATATATTTTTACCAGCCGAGGAACACTGCCAAGGTACGTTTCTATCTCAGACTGATACAGAGAGACTCATCCGTACTTTTATTAAAAGCACGCTTGACTACTGTAATGCTCTGCTGTCTAGTCTACCCAAAAAAGCCATTGGTCAACTGCAAAACCTACAGAATTCTGCAGCACGGGTACTGACCAAGACCAGATGAAGAGCACACATTACATCAGGTTTTAAGGTCTCTGTACTGGCTGCCTGTGAGTTTTAGATTATTCCGTTGGTTTTTAAATCAATCCACGGTTTTGCACCCCAATATCTGTCAGACCTGCTGTTAAGTTATGTACCCAGTAGGTACCTCAGGTCCTCTGGCACTGACCTTTTAACTATCCAAAAGCCTAGGACCAATAGGTAAGGATAGGTTTAGTTATTATGCCCAGGGCCTCTGAAACAGTCTGCATGAGCACCTAAAGGGGGCCAAAACTTAACTTTAACATATTTAAAAGCGATCTTAAAACACACCTTTTAATTTTTTGCTTTTCCTTAGGGTGCTTAGTCATTCAGTTTTTATTATTATTATTTTTTTTATCCTCTTATGATTGTTGTGTAATAAATATTTCTGTTTTTATTTTCATTTGTTTTTTCTTTATGTTTGTTCCTGTAAAGCGCATTGTGTTCCATTCATGTCTGAAATGTGCTATATAAATGAAGCTTGATTTGATTTGACTGTACTTTACTGTACTGTTCCTCTACTGTGCTCTACTCTACTGTGCTCTACTCTGCTGTGCTCTACTCTGCTGTGCTCTACTCTACTGTGCTCTACTCTGCTGTGCTCTACTCTACTGTGCTCTACTCTGCTGTGCTCTACTCTACTGTGCTCTACTCTGCTGTGCTCTACTCTACTGTGCTCTACTCTGCTGTGCTCTACTCTACTGTGCTCTACTCTACTGTGCTCTACTCTGCTGTGCTCTACTCTACTGTGCTCTACTCTACTGTGCTCTACTCTACTGTGCTCTACTCTGCTGTGCTCTACTCTACTGTGCTCTACTCTGCTGTGCTCTACTCTACTGTGCTCTACTCTGCTGTGCTCTACTCTACTGTGCTCTACTCTGCTGTGCTCTACTCTACTGTGCTCTACTCTACTGTGCTCTACTCTACTGTGCTCTACTCTACTGTGCTCTACTCTGCTATGCTCTACTCTGCTGTGCTCTACTCTGCTGTGCTCTACTCTACTGTGCTCTACTCTACTGTGCTCTACTCTACTGTGCTCTACTGTGATGTGAAATATAGACGTCTATGATTGGTACAAATTTGGTCTGGTTCGGACCAACCAAATGTGGTGGTGTTTGGGGGCAGAGCTTATTTAAAAAAATACCCAAATATGCTAAATGAGATAATAATTTCTAACTTTGTGTACCTATTCAGGATACATCACCATGAAGAGAATGGTATTCATATCCATAATTATGCATTTCTGTATAGTACAGATCAGGTACCCATGATGTAATTCATTTACCGTAATTCAGTTACTGGCTGTAAATCCACTTCACCTACTGTAGTTCAATGATAATTTTTACATTTGACTGTAGTTCCATGATCAATGATCAATGATACATTTTTTCAAACACAAGGTGTCATGTCATAGCAGACACCCCGTTCTTTGTACAGACATCTTAATTTGGAGCAGATAACAGTTTTTGGAAAATATTGTCACAAAAAAAACTGACCGATTTTACCGTAATTCTGTTACCAAACTTTGCATCTGCACAGTTCTTCCAGTAAATGTGTTTTTGTGACATTTTCTGTTTAAATATGGTCAAAGTTGTCCTTGTGCATAGAGTTGTGTGGTTTGTTCAACTTTGAAATCAATGTTTGTTTTTTGGCATACATTTTAAAGTGAAAAATCTGAGTCAAAGTGTAATCCCATTACCATGGGACTTGGAGGATGAGCAGAATTCGATCAGTTGACATCCTGTTGATGAGATAGCTGTTGATTTGGAATCTCACAGAGCTCATGGGACCTGATGTGTGTGTCGTGTGTGTGTGTGTGTGTGTGTTTTTGGTTTTACTATCCTTGTGGGGACCAGAAGTCCTCAAAAGGATAGTTAAACAAGGCAAAAGTGGGGACATTTCGCTGGTCCCCACAAGTAAAAAGGGGTTAGCTAAACATTTTAGGCTTAGGGGTTAGGTTTAGGGATAGGGTTACAATTGGGGTTAGGCTTAGGAGTTAGGGTAGGTCCTCTGAAATCAGAGTGGAGTTAGGGGGTGAGGTGTTGACTACTTAAATCTCTGTTAGCTACCTGGGATGTATCTTTGATGGAAGCTTGGGAGGTGTGAACATAGCCAATAAAGTGCTAGGGAAGTTTTTGGCTAGAAAGTCCAAGCTGCTTGATAAGGACTCCATGAAAGTGCTAGCCACTGCCCTCATTCAATGCCACTTTGCCTACGCCAGTACTTCCTGGTTTGGGGGCTTATCTAAACTTATGAAGGGGAAGCTCCAGATAGCCCAGAATCATCTGATCAGGGTAGTATTGAAGGTGAGTCTAGGCACACATAGGCAGGAGCTGATTTCAGGAACTAAACTGGCTGCCTGTTGAGGCTAGGGTGTACCAGATTAGACTAGGTTTACAGGAGTATTTATGATCCTGCGCCCAGATATCTAAGTGATTACTTTCCTGTTGTGTTAGGGATGCACACAATCGTAGCAGCTGATGTGTGCTTATACACGTTCAGGAGTAATGCTGGGAAAGGTACGGTCTTGTATACTGGAGCCTCAGAATGGAATGAGTTGCCTCTGCCTATAAAAACCACGTCCTCTCTGGACAGCTTTAAACATAAAGTAAAAATATGTTTGATGTCCTCTGTGCCCGTATGAATAACCTCTATGATGTAACTGGAATGATGAGATAGATGTTCTTCTTCTCTGTTTTGGTTTCACTATTTCACTGCCACACTGTGTTTAACTGTGTTCGATCTTGTCTAGCCATCTTGTCTCAAGAGGACCACAATGGAAATATGTCCCAGACTTTATTTTGTGTTATCCTCCATGATTTTACTCATGTGCATGTATGACTTTTTCAAGCTTTACGTGTGCTTGTTTTTTTTTAAATGGTAGAGTTAATAAACTAAACTAAAAAACTAGGGTGAGGTTTAGCTTTAAAGGGGTTTGGGGTTAAAGTTAGGGTTCAGGGGTGTGTTCTTAGTCCACTCATGTACTCGCTGTTCACCCACAAATTCATGGTCATGACTCCAACACCAGCCCCTCCTAGTCAGACTTCGAAGTCTGCACCCCACCCACTGCTTCAGAGTATATTATTCACCAATGTCCAGTCTCTAGACAACAAGGTAGACAAAATTAGGGCAAGGGTTGCCTTCCAGAGAGACGTCTGAGATTGTAACATTCTCTGTTTTACGGAAACATGGCTCTCTCGTACACATCACGGACAAACTGAAATGGTCCACCCACACAGACAGTGTCTTCAACCTCAAGAGGCTGAAGAAATTTTTCTCGTCAAATAAACCCTCACAAACTTTTACAGATGCACAATTGAGAGCATCCTGTCGGGCTGTATCACTGCCTGGTACGGCACCCAGCAGAGGGCATCACCGGGGGCACACTACCTGCCGTCCAGGACACGTCACAGGAAGGCCAAAAAGATCATCAAGGACAACAACCACCCGAGCCATGGTCTGTTCCCCCGATACCATCCAGAAGGCGAGGTCAGTACAGGCCCATCAAAGCTGGGACCGAGAGACTGAAAAACAGCTTCTATCTCAAGGCCATCAGACTGTTAAACAGCCATCACTAACACAGTAAGGCTGCTGCCTACATACAGAATCGAATCTTTGGCCACTTTAATAAATGGATCACTAGTCACTTTAAACAATGCCACTTTAATAATGTTTACATATCTTACATTACTCATCTCATACTGTATGTATATACTGTATTTAATACCATCTATTGCATCTTGCCTACACCGCTCGGTCATTGCTCATACATATATTTACATATTCTTATTCCATCCCTTTAGATTTGTGTGTATAAGGTAGTTGTTGTGGAATTGTTAGATTACTTGTTACATATTACTGCACTGTCGAAACTAGAAGCACAAGCATTTCGCTACACTCCCATTAACATTTGCTAACCATGTGTATGTGACCAATACAATTTGATTTGATTTGATCATCAAGTTTGCTGACGACACAGCGGTGGTAGGCCTGATCACCCTGGGCGATTAGTCAGCCTACAGGGAGGAGTTCAGAGACTTAGCAGTGTGGTGCCAGGACAACAACCTCTCCCTCAGCGCCGGTAAGACCAAGGAGCTGATCATGGACTATATGAGAAATAGGGAAGAGCAAGCACCTAAGGGGCTGCTGTGGAGCGATTCGAGAGCTTCAAGTTCCTTGGCGTCCACATCACGAAGGACTTAATATGATCCACACCCACCTGCACAGTCGTGAAGAGGGCACGGCAGCGTCTCTTCCCCCTCAGGAGGCTGAAAAGATTTGGCATGGGACCTCAGATCCTGAAAACGTTCTACAGCTGCACCATCGAGAGCATCTTGACTGGCTGCATCACTGCTTGGTATGGCAAATGCACCACCCTTGACAGCAAGGCGCTGCAGAGGGTTGTGCGGACGGGCCAGTACATCAAGCCAAGCTCCCTGCCATCCAGGACCTATTTATCAGGCGGTGTCAGCGGAAGCCACAAAAAATTGCCAAAGACTCCAGCCACCCAAGCCATATACTGTCCACTCTGTGACCGTCCAGCAAACGGTACCGGAGCATCGTCTCTCTGACCAACAGGCTCTGAGACAGCTTCTACCCCCAAGCCAGAAGTCTGCTAAATAGCCAGAATGCTAAATAGTAGATGAATGGTACTCAGACTACCAGCACTGACTCTATCTTGCACTGACCCTACACACATTCACTAGACCGGGGGTAAGTAACCCTGGTTCCTCGTTTCTAATCGACCTGGTAAACCAGGTGTGTTGAATTTAGGCAATCACTGAACTGATCAATTAGCTTAGTTGGTCAGGTGTGGTGCCTAGTTGGACCAAAATCCTGCAGGACCTGTGGCACTCCAGGAATAGGGTTGCCTACCCCTGCACTGGACTATATATACAAACCACATACGCACTAACTCCCACACACATTCACATACACTACACATACGTACACACACATAACACACAACGCGCAGACCGACACAACACACACACACATTACACGCACACGCGCGCTCGCACACACACATTCTACACTCATCATTCGCTGCTGTTGCTTTGTTCTTCACTTCACTCTTCTCCTGATCCATCCTGATGATGCATCTACCTCCAACACCTCATACTTCTGCACATCGACCTGGTACTGCTACTCCCTGTGTACAGCTCCATTCTTGTGTATTTTATTTGAATTGTGTTACTCTTTGATTTAATCTTTAAGCTCTGTATTGTTGCAAAGGGCACGTAAGAAAGCATTTCAGGGTCAAGTCCACACACCAGTTATATTTGGCGCATGTAGCCAACATTTTTTTACATTTGATTTAATGTTAAGGTTAAGGGTTCGGTTTAGGGTTCGTGAAAGTAGGATTTTGAATGGGAATCAATTATTTGGTCCCCACAAGGATAGTAAAAACAAATGTGTGTGTGTGTGTGTGTGTGTGTGTGTGTGTGTGTGTGTGTGTGTGTGTGTGTGTGTGTGTGTGTGTGTGTGTGTGTGTGTGTGTGTGTGTGTGTGTGTGTGTGTGTGTGTGTGTGTGTGTGTGTGTTCGTGCTTGCGTTCATATCTGTCTGGGGGAAAAGAACAGACAGAGGAGGTTGTGGGAGCTGCCACAACCATTTGCCCATTTGGGAAAGAGCTTCAGAGAATTCCTTCATTCAGGAACTAAAGAAAGAAAGTCTTTGTGTTTTCCTCTCTCAGGCCGATTGACTGAGCTCCTCAAAATGTTCACACACACACACACGCACACACGCACATTTAGATATTGTTTTCAAAAATGTAGTCATTTAGCAGGCACTCTTATCCAGAGCAATTTACAGTAGTGAGTGCATGCATTTTTTATATATATTTTCTCGAACATACACACACCAACACAAGGAGTCGTCGGAGTGGATCACTGTGAATGGGGAGTCAGATATCCAGCCCCTTGGGCTAGTGTGACAGGAGGCCGTCAACCAGCTGAGGGTGAAAGCACCTTAGTTCACCTTTCTGTAGACAATGCAACCACCAAGGCAAATGAAGACATTTGCCATAACCGCAACAGCGATTACGAAGTGTTGCCATTTTAATTACCCTCTTCGGAATAGATAGAAACGAAAAAACTCATACAAGCATCAGAGCTACATACATATGGCCAAATCCTAACTTGAGTTTACAAACTCATGCATTGGGAGATCTTTGCGAAAATAATTAGTTGCCAGTCTGCACTTCTCATAGATCATAGGGACTGTTCCAAATGGCACCCTATTCACTAGCCTTATGGGCCCCGGTCAAAAGTAGTGCAATACGGAATAGGGTGCCATATAGAAACAGCCACCGTATCAGGAAGTGATCACATTTCATAGGTATTGTTATTTCATTCAGCCAAGGGGGATCATGAGAAGACTGAGAAGAAAGGCATGGACACTCAGTCCTCTGTGTCAGGATTCAGGAACAGTGGGCAACAATGTAATGTGGGGTGAGAAACTGGCCAAACAATAGCTGTTGGTTCAATGATACTGTACACTCCTCTGATGGCCTCTTTCACTCTTATCTCTGTGACAAACAACAAGTAAGCCCTCTCTCTTGCTCCATTCCTCTGCTCCCTCATATCTCCTATCTGGTCTGGGGGGGGGGGGGTACTAAAACCCACCTTTTGAGCTTGTTTCTAAACATCCCACACCTATGTCTGTTGACCAGCATTCTCATATACCCAGGCTCCACTGATATAACCTCATGAAGAATATGTAATTACAGGACAGGGCCTAAGCCTGGTAGATGAATAGGGTGCTGTGCCACAATGCTCCCAGGAAGAAGCCTATACTCTGCAGAGGAAGCCATTATCAGATTTACCCCCCCCCCCTTCTTTTCTTGTGTGTGTGGGCATCGGTGCAATCTTTTCTCTACCCCGAGCATTTGGCTCTCAGACGTGCCAGGTTACATTTTATTGTCTGGGTAGGTATAGGGGCTCTGGGCGGACACAATGGAAGTCAGGATGGGAGGAGGGATAGAGGGAGGAAAGGGGGAGAGAAGGTAAGATCTGTGGTGCGATGGGAGAGAATGTAAAAAGGGGAACCCAGTATTGGATCCAGTTCAGAGGGCGTGTGGTTAGTTATACTTGAGAGGCCTATCAAATATGGTGTCATCCGGCTGTTTCCTCATAATGTCTCAAGTCATTGGATTATGATTTGAGTTTATTTTTCAGTCGTTGGGTTTGGTCGGAATCGGAGTTCACTTTCTTCCAAGGACTCCTCGTGCTTTGTCTCAGTCGGAGGGGGATTGTAAAACTTTTGACTATGTCAAAAGGACTTTTTGCAATCTTACGCATGGTCAGACTTAACACACGCAACAGCGGGCCTACACCATTCTGACCAGACCTAGGTTCAAGAGTGTGTGCTTGAGTTAGCTTGAGTTTGCCCTTTTGTGACTACTCCAATTGGTTCCACTGCGCCAGGTGAGCTCAATCACACACAGCTAAAGGTTTTGAACCCGGGTTTGATTCAGATACCTGACATAGGAAAACTTACAGAGGGGTCACATGGAATAAATTCTAGTCAACAGACAAGATTCCAGCCTAGTGAGGAGATTCATTGCCCTTCGGTATATAGAGTGACAGGAAGGTTCTAATATCCACAGTTTTATCATATTACACAGGTCTGCTACAAAGGAAACGGATCCGGTTATTCATGTGTAGCGCATGAATGTCATGTGGAAAGGCGTGGCTGATGACAGCTGATGCTCCTTATTACAATCGCTGAAGTTAAGTGGTATTACAGGGCTATCAGAACTGCCCTGTTGAGTGGCATACAGTCTGGCAAACTGTGAATGCTTCTCCATTGTTACGAGATAAGTTTTAAAGGTCACTCGGGTGGACGGAGAATAGAGCTAACTCCTGAAGGCTCCGTTTTGACTTGAGGGACAGAAGCTGTAAAGTGCTGTGAAGCGCTGGAAAGAGACAAAGAGTGAGAGAGTGAGAGTGAGAGAGAGAGAAAGAGAGAGAGAGAGAGAAATATGGTTGTAAATAACAAACCCACTCAGTTATGAACAAAGCTGAGCTGGTGCTGAGGGAGAATTCCATTGAGTTTGACTCACAGGTGTTATTCCACAGTGACTGTGTGTGTGTGTGTGTCTGTGTGTGTGTGTAGTGGAGAATATGGCAGCAGGCGAGAGAGAGAGAGAGAGAGAGACTCATACTCCGTAGCATTGCCTGACATGGGAGACAAGCCCAGAGGCATTAGCTCGCCTTGCAGTACACTCATTACTGCTTCCCTAAAATAAATCTGAGAATTATATCATTTTTCTGCAGCAGCACAGGTGCTACAAAGGAAGTGGTTTGAAGTGCTCAGTGGAGACGCCAATGCCGCCATAGGAGCAAACTCAAGAGGTACTTAGCATAAAGATACATATATGATAGGCATTAGCCAAGCAGACACTACCCAGATAGAACATAATGTTCTGAAAACAATTTGTTTCTTAGAGCTGGGTGAGAGCCTGGTTGTCCGATGGTTATTTTGCATATAACCTTCCCACAACTTACACAACATATCATTGTGTGACTCCAAGTTTACTTCAACATGATTTTCATCTTGTCAATACTTGCGCATAAAAGCATTTCCACCACAATTTATGGCACAAAACATTTTACAGACACAAAAATATTTCGTTTTTGTCAACATTTGGAAAGTTTTACCGACAAAGTTGCTGTTTCTATCAGGCCTGTAATGATTTTTTTTTTAATCCAATGTACTTTAGTCACATAAAAATGTTGGATGCAAACCTGGTTAAACATTGTTTTTAAGATAATGGTAATATTTCATTCACTACAGAAATGTGTAGGCAGCTTGACTTGTCATGTCCCATGGCTAAACCATATCCAGGGTAAATTGTGCCAAGAGACCACTTTTTTTGGACAAGTTATGTTTTCAAAATTGTAATGCTTAAATGAATTCTGATTATTTCCAGGGATACACAATATCTTGAAATATATGTAGATATCTTTGTTAGATAGAATGCTGTATTTTCCATAATGGAGTGATGCTGAATGTAAAAAATGTCTCCATTTACCCCACTCTCCTCTACTTCAGCATAACGTATACTTCAGCATAACATATAGTTTTCATTCTCTGTGCGTTAGCCCGTTCCTGCAGTCAAATAACCAAATCGCCTTCTAGTGGCCTCATGGGTGGAATGTTTTTCATAATTAATAAACATATGTTTTTTTTTTTTAAATGCACAAAATCTGGTGTTTCTATGTCAAACGGTTGAGTTATATTTCAGTCTTCTGTGATGTATATAATATATTGGGATGAAAACTCCAAATGTAATACATTTCAACTCTGTATCTGACATGGTACAAGTAGATTTTTTTAAAGACTACCAGAAACACTGTGTGACCCTGATTTAGCCCACTGCTGCAAAAAGTTCAGAAAACCTCAGAGGAAAACTTTCAAGGAACCAGAGTAAAACGTTCTCAAAATCTCCCTGCAACCTAAAAATAAAAGCTCCCAAAACAGGCAAAATGTTCACTTCTGTTCTCAGAATGTTTAAAAACATTGTTTTACCGGTCAGGAAACGTATGGCTTCATGCCCACAACGAACATGAAACCAAAAACATACATTCCCACAACTTCCAAGGAACCAAATGGGCTAGCTGGGTATGGGATTGAATTACTGTGGGATCACAAGTGGTCTGTGAAAGGTCTATGAGTGGACAGAGAGCACGAGCATGTCTGAACAAGAGTCCCAAACGACTATATTAAACATAAGTCTAGCATAAATAGCACACACACACTCACTCGTGTGCACTTACACACACATGTGCGCACACACGCGACGCCAACACAATGACAGGCATACACAAACAGACACACACAGACAAACACAGCTGCTGCCTCCCGTCTCGTGTGTATGTATGTACAATGTGTGTGTGTGTGTGTGTGTGTGTGTGTGTGTGTGTGTGTGTGTGTGTGTGTGTGTGTGTGTGTGTGTGTGTGTGTGTGTGTGTGTGTGTGTGTGTGCGTGCATTTCATCCTGGGGTGTGTGTGACGGCAGCTGCTGGCCGGTGTTAGCGCCATACCGTCACGGCTGTGTTTATGTTCCCCGCCGTGGATTAGCACAACTCCGTGAATACTGAGACCACATCCCAGCCAATCACATATTCATAGGAAAATTCAATTTCTTCCACCACCGCGCTGGGATGATTTGGCCAGACACAGGGGTCTATCTCATCCAGCAAATTGTGTCTCGGTTGGAAAAGCCGACAGAGGAAGTATTTCACACAATGGGCCGAGAGTGCGGAAGAATATAGTCGGGGAGCTGGAGAAAAATAGTTAATATGAGATTTTCTAATAGTAAAGTATGGCTTCCCTAACCAATTTCACTTGTTATATACTTGCCCATTGTAAGAGGAAGCTCATTTTGACTGTCCATTCTCATAGATGCTGACAACAGTACAGTGTAGCGCAGCAATCGCCTTGCAATATCCCCCTTTTCCTCTCCTCCTCCCCAGGCATTTGAAATAGATATATTTTCCAGGAGAGGTTACCCCTCCCCCCCACACACACACATCTGTCATTGGAAGCCACAGCCCCTCCCTCCACCCCATCTTCGGATAAGACCGTCTGCCAGACAGATAAGTAATCGTCATGACAATAATGGATAAAGCAATGTGAGACACCTTGTGCAGATGCTGGAACACTAATTGGAGCCAATCAACATCTCACACTGACGGAAGATAATCAGATAATATAATAAAGAACCACATAGTGCTTAGTTAATTTTTCTCCCCCCATTTCCCCCCAAGTGGTGTTTAAGTTTTTTATTTTTTTTATGGAGGAATTTCTTCTAACAAGGCAGGGTCAGGGGTCCCCGGGAACAGAGCCTTGTGGGAGTTCAGACGAGGGTCTTCCTGCTCCCCGAAGGCGAAGCTCTGCCCCAGGTATGCTACAGTTCGGGTTTTGATGACGGGGCGTAAAATGAGACAAGACCGATGGGATACCCATGGCTTCCCAGAGAAGGAAAAAAGAGAAACAGAGAGAGAGGGGGATGGGGGGGTAAGATATCGAAAGATTCCCAGAGAGAGAGAGAGAGAGAGAGAGAGAGAAGAAAAAAAAAGATTGAAGGGAGGGAGGGAGATACTAGATACAAGACTGTAGAGATATCCTGAGATTCCAGAGGGGAGAAACAGGCAGATATAATCCCTCTGTATGTGTGAAGATATGTGTGGAGATATCTCTCCCCATTCATATATAGCTAATGCCCTTTCCGTAAACGGATCCTCTCCACTATCTCTGTCTGCATCATCAGGAATCAGCTATGATTAGTTACAATTGATAAAACTGCACCCACTGCATCTGTGGTACCAATTCTGTGGTGATAGTGTGCAGCCAAATGTTTGATTAAGATGCCGTCTGATAGAATGTCCGACCAAGACAAACATGCCATAGTTAAGTGAATAGAGAAACATGAAGAGAATCTGCGTTCAATCACCATGACGAGTGACATAACGAACTCAGTCCATGCTTTAACTGGTATGTGTGATTTCCCTCTCCCATTCAGTGCGTGCCAAAGTTAGCCCAAATGCGCCCGAGAGTGGACTTTCTCCATTCTCTCCACACTCACACATCCCGTGCCCCCCCCCCCCCCCCCCCCCCCAAAGATGCAGTGGGCATCCTCTCTCCTCCACCCTCCACCCGCCATTCAAACGGATGTTACTTCCCCTTCCCCTTGTTTCTTCCCCTTCCCCCGCTTTGTAGCAACTACTCTGTAAGGAGTGTTAATGAGAGTGAGGTCGTAGGAACTCGGATGGCCATTGTGACGGGTTTGGAGGAGACACAAGAAGCCCCCCCCCCCTCCCCCCCAGTGTGGCCAAAACAGAACACAAGGCAGTCGGGTAGAGGGAGAACAGCTGGCTGCAGAATGTGGGGGCTTCTGGGGATTCTCCTAGGCAACCGTGTTGGCGGCCATGTTGAAGACCGGGTCCAGTAAGGGGATTTATTTGGGGCCTGTGACAGGGGGGAGGGGGGAGAGGCAATACACAGGCAATACACCTACACATTACACACAAACTCGTATTCACACACGCTCACTCAAAGTACTATAAAACCCTACTGTCGCACCCCCACACTCAAACATATAAACCGTTGCTATCAAACCGTCGTATAAAAGTACACAACGGCAATCTTCACATACAGACCAGAGCAGCGGAGTGTGTGTGTGTGTGCACGTGTGTGCGCGTATGTGTGTGCCTGTGTATGTGTGTGCGTGGCAGATGGGAGATGAGGTTTATAAGGAAAAGGGGGAATGCTTTTACAGGCCTGTAACACACCAGATGGAATGTCCTCTTTCCATGGGCCACTGGAATGGGAAAAACACACACTGACACGCACACACACTTACACACACACACACGCTCTCTCTCTCTCTCTCTCTCTCTCTCTCTCTCTGTCTTTTTATAGAACTGTCACAGAGGGCCAAGGTGTTACGTTCCATGACTGGATGGATACAGTTTGGATAATCTAGTGTCAGCGTGTATTTACCACAGCGCTTGTACTCCCATGTATGACAGAGGCCTTAGACTTAAGATGAGCAAAGAAAGAGTAACCACGGTTCCACCATGTTCCCAGATCAGGCAAATGAAATGGACATCATTCAAAAGCAGCTTTTTGCTTCCTTGACTGAAACCACCGTCGAAAGTCTTTGTTGGTTACATCTGTCGGCTTGGCGATGTCGTGCGGGAAGAGAAATGACCATGAAGAAAGGGAGAGTACACAAAGGAAAACCAGTTGGACCTGCTTGAATACAGACAAATAGAAAAACGAACAAACACTCCTCTCAAGGCCTGCCTCTCCTAGCGTGGTTTACCTCCGTCCCAGCACACTGTGACAATCAATTGGGTTTTCCCATCGCAGCCAACGCGAGCCAGACAACGCATTTGCATACAAACAGCCTGCCCAAATACACACCGGGGAAGGTAGGGAGAGATGGACAGGGAGAGGAGGGTGTGTTTGAATCGCCACAAGAATAGTAAACAAACAAAAATTGGACAAACGGGATATTTTGTTAGTTCCCACGAGGTCAAATGCTATTTCTAGGAGGGATTAGGGTTAAGGTTAGAATTACATTAAGGGTTAGGGTTAGGAACTAGGGTTAGTTTAGGGTTAGGAGCTAGGGTAATGTTTAGGGTTAGGGTTAAGGTTAGGTTTCTGGGTTAAGGTTAGGTTTTTGGGTTAGGGTAAGAGTAAGAGTATAGGTTAGGGTTAAGTTTAGGGTTAGGGTTAAGATTAAGGTTAAGGTTAGGTTTCTGGGTTAAGGTTAGGTTTTTGGGTTAGGGTAAGTGTAAGAGTACAGGTTAGGGTTAAGTTTAGGGTTAGGGTTAAGGTTAAGGTTAGGTTTCTGGGTTAAGGTTAGGTTTTTGGGTTAGGGTAAGTGTAAGAGTACAGGTTAGGGTTAAGTTTAGGGTTAGGGTTAAGGTTAAGGTTAGGTTTCTGGGTTAAGGTTAGGTTTTTGGGTTAGGGTAAGTGTAAGAGTACAGGTTAGGGTTAAGTTTAGGGTTAGGGTTATGGTTAAGGTTAGGTTTCTGGGTTAAGGTTAGGTTTTTGGGTTATGGTTAGGGTAAGTGTAAGAGTACAGGTTAGGGTTAGGTTTAGGGTTAGGGGTTAGGGAAAATAGGACTTAATGGGACTGAATTGTGTCCCCACAAGGTTAGCTTTACAATGGTTAGGGTAAGTGTAAGAGTACAGGTTAGGGTTAGGTTTACGGTTAGGGGTTAGGGAAAATAGGACTTAATGGGACTGAATTGTGTCCCCACAAGGTTAGCTTTACAAGACTGTGTGTTTGTGTGTGTGTGTCTGTGTGCGAATGCGTGCTAGCCTAGATAGTACATTCCTGCGAGTGTGTACATTTGTGTATTCCTGTGTGTGTTTTTGCTTGTCTCTCCCCTGATGCTGACAGCTTTGGATTGAACGTGGAGAATCTCATTAACTGTGTGATGCACTGCCTCTCTGTTTACCCCCGCATTATTCCGAGGGGAGACCCACTTCTCTCCCTCACCTCCTCTCCCGTCCCCGCGCTCCCTTGGAAAAACAAAGTTTCAATTGCAATAGCAAACAGTCCAGAGGAGTTTCAGGGATCAAATCACTCTCTACTCACTCCTGGGCCGTCGCGAACAGGACACCTGGGAAATGGATGGACCATAGGATCATAAACAACCTGGACAGGATGGAGGGGGATTTTAGAGATAACAAGCTGCTGACTGTCATGTAGTGATATTGGAGAGTCTAAAAGAGGTGCTATATCTAGATATGGGTTATTTCGACCTCATGACTGCTAGGCTAGACAGAGCAGCGCAAATAGGGATCGCTGAAAATCATAAATGATGCATATTGGAATCTATAGGTGCTGCTGATGTAAAGGTCACAATATTATTTTACACTTCAATGTATGCACTGCAAAACCCTATAATGGAAACCTATCATGGAACACCTTATGGTAGGCTATATAATATTTCACAGTGACAGTCTGGTTATAACTAAAAGCATGGCATGGATTTCCTTGGATGCTGTGCAGAACGTCTGGATTTAGCTACAGCCGATGTTTTGACAAGCCAGCGTTCAAAACAATAATTCAATTTGTTGCCGCTCTCCATTTTTCTTGTCGTCTCCCATGTCTTCATCTAATCACGCAGGCAACAGTTAGCGGGGAAAGGGGAGAGAAACGAACGTAATAACTAACACTATGGACGCCCACCAAAGAATGTGGCGGCATTGTCGTGTTTGTGAGATCACAGCGTCGGACGTTTTCTTTTTCATGTAAAAACAGGGATCTATTTTTTGACAAGCGTGTTTGTCACACCGCCCAAGTAACATGGAGTTGAGATTTTTTTTGTGTTTTTTTTTAAAGAGCCCACTGCGTCTCTTTCTCATTTTCTTTTCATTCTTCTCTCTCCAGCCTCCCCTTCCTCCGGTACATGGGTGCGCTAATTGCTATCAATGTGAGTCACAAATGGTTCACCTTTTCCCGGGGGAAAATTATTGCTGGCAAACGGCCGTCGGTCAACTCATGCATATTTTCCATCTGGGTGTGTGAGTGCTGGTTTGGCAAGGCAGCTGGGCACGTACGTCACCGTAGGAGAACTTGGGAGGCAGAACCGAGTTTTAACCACTTTTTTTGTCGTTTTTCCTGAGTTAGGGTCTGGGCTCCTGGTCCTGGTTTCGACTGCTGCCAATATAACCCATTAGGCCCAAGGGCAGGGCACAGAATATTTGGATAACTCAGACTGTTCCACCAATTGAGACTGACAAGTCCAATGAAAAAGGAAGGAGATGATAGGCCTAACAGTAGAAATGGTTTCTTTATAATACTGAAACAAACCAATAACAGGCGAGTAGATAGGCCTATGTCAAATGGAGACTTCAATACTGACAAACGATCTGGTGAAGTGCAGGAGTGAGAAAGAGTGAGAAAAACTGTGCAGTAACACCTGGTGAGACAGACAGGTAGAGTATAGAGTGCCTGGCCAGAATCCAATCTCCAATCTGTGGTGTTAGTGATGAGCAGATGAGAGGGAGGGAACCCCGCTGAGCCACTAAGGGATCTACCTCACTGTGCCGCTACATATCCCTTCCCCTCATATTAGATTTCTCACTACTGTACTAAAGCAGCAGTAGGGCATCCATTCACATCCACATGCATGCACGTACGGACAGACAAATACACACGCATGTGGCACGCACGCACACACACACACACACACACACACACACACACACACACACACACACACACACACACACACACACACACACACACACACACACACACACACACACACACACACACACACACACACTCCAAATCCGAAGGCCTTTTCCATCTGTGAAAGAGTGTAGTTCTTGCGGCTGTATTATTAGCTGGATCAGAAGGAAACATGCAGGTCTAGAAAGGGGCAAGAGGCACGAGCGCACTCTGAGCGCTTCTCATGAACATCTCACATCCACTGGAAGACCCTTACAGAATTCCAGCCCTGTTGCCAAGGCAACCCCGGGAACTTTCGCTTTCCAGTTTCCAAGAGAGGCAACACAAACAACAACTTGATGAGTAGGAAGTAAAACAAGTCCCCATATCCAGGAAGAAACTAACCACGTCTAGGATGCGAGCACTCGCTGTAACGAACGTCAATCAAAGAAGGCAGGAAGTATGGAGGAGGAGGAGGAAAGCGTAAGTGTCCATAGGGCCAAGGCCTGCCAAGTGGTTGTTTTTCCCCGTTGCCGGGACACACACACATCCCTAGAATAGTTTATTTAAGTCTGAATAGTTTTCAGCTCCCCAAGATGGGGATGTGTTCATTTGTGAGACTGCCAAATAGAGAGAGAAAAAGGAAAGAAAAAGGGAGAGAGAGCGAGAGAGAGAGAAAGAGGGGTACTGCCCCGAGCTAGAACGATAGGGCAGAGCCCAGGATGGAAGGGAATAACAGGAAGGAGACAGAGAGAGCGAGAGAAAGAAAGAAAGAAATCACGAAAGAGTGGAATTTATCCACCTCATCAGTAGCAACAGAACCTGGATAACAACCACATCACCCCAGGACTCTCCCTTATCTTATCAGCCCGCTGCTGCTGCCAGCCCGATCAGAACGATCTGGAAGGAGAACACATCTAAAAACACAACCTAATTAGCTCTCTTCTCTAATGCTAGCGCAGCATCCTGCCTAGCCTAGCCTAGCCTGCGTGGTTCCCCATGGGGTTGACCTGGAAGCCTCACCCTGCTAAAGTAAAGTAGCCTTGGGTGTTATGTATAGATGGTCTGTGCCAAATAGTGTACCAACTCAAATAGTGTACCAAGCAAAATAGTGTACCAAGCCAAATTGTGAACCAACCCACAGTAATGAGACAATAACTTTGCATCAGACTTTGTAAGGCGCATCATTCAGATCAAGCGATAGGTGATAGCATCAATTTAACAGTAAGTAAGTAAGGGGCGGCAGGGTAGCCTAGTGGTTAGAGCGTTGGACTAGTAACCGAAAGGTTGAAAGTTCATATCCCCGAGCTGACAAGGTACAAATCTGTCATTCTGCCCCTGAACAGGCAGTTAACCCACTGTTCCTAGGCCGTCATTGAAAATAAGAATTTGTTCTTAACTGACTAGCCTAGTTAAATAAAGTAGTAGTTACTAGTTAATACATGCATTAAATCTATGTTCTAATTATAAGCCATTGCCTTATGCTGCCCTGTCATTGTGAGAAAATCAGTGACAGAAACATTGGGAGGGAGGGAGGCACTCTAAGCCACGGGCCAGCAGACATCTTTGGTGGCAGAACCAGTCATTCTGATCTCCCTGGCAAAGACCTTTTCTCCATGTCTCCTGGGGGACCCATGATTAATGTCAACTGTACATGCACACACACACACACACACACACACTAGATCAGCCCTAAACTTCCAGACTTAGCCTGGTTGGAGAAAAGTGCGCAGAGGATGGATCGAGAGAGATGACAAAAACGATTTGGAGGACTCACTTCACATGTACAAACAATTTCCAACCGAAGACTAGTGGAACCAAATTAACTGTCTGTTTAGTATGCGAAGCGTGAACAAATGTCTTTTGCATTAAGTCAGCACCTCAGCTTACGACCAGATCCAGGAAGTGGTGGTAGGAGGGAGAAAAAAAGATGTTATGTATGCAAATTGCAATCAAGCACCTTCTCAAAAAACATGCTTTTCAATTCTCAATCTAAATGCACAAAACATCATGTTTATATTACATGTTTGCTGCAGGGGATAAACCCCTGACATGATTGGCTGAAATGATCCCTGCAATCTCCTGCCAGCATCTGGCAGCTCAGCAGGATAGCATCGGCGTGGTAACAAGGGGGGTTAGGGGTGAGGACAGGGGTGAAGGGGTAAGGAGGTGATGTCATCTTATGTCTCCTTTAATGTCCTTTAGTGGGACACGGGGTCAAGCACAGACACTGTGGTAAACAATACTAGTAAACACCCGTCCCTATAGGCCTTCCAACAGAAACAACGATAAGAAGAAGAGGAAGATTATGTTTGATGGTGATGATGATGATGATGGCGATAAAAAGTATCAAGATGATGAAGAAAGACCAAAAGGAGGCACACCAGAGGAGGCTCATGGGAGGAGAAATAGGATGATGGGCTCATTGGAATGGCTGGAATGGAACAGAGTCAAACATGTGGTTTCAGTATGTTTGATGTGTTTGATACCGTTCCATTAATTCAATTGCAGCCATTACAATGAGTCCGCCCTCCTTTTTCTCCTCCCATGAGCCTCCTCTGGTGTGCCTCCTTGTGGTCTTTCTTCATCATCTTGAAACTTTTCATCATCACCATCACTATTACCTTCCACACACACACACTCTTTTAACACAACAGTGCAAGGGTGTGCAGTCATTGGAAAAAAACAAGAAGCACACAGGGGTGTGTGCGTTTACATGGGCGCACGTGTGTTTACCTGGGTCAAAAACTCACCCTTCAGGGAGGACCAAAATATCGGAGAGTGTGTGCTTATGATTGATCTCTCTCTCTCTCTCTCATTCCCTTTCTAAAACTCTCACTTTGCAATCATCCATCATCCAATCTCTCTCTCGCTCTTTCTCGCTCTCCCTCTACCCCTTTCACTCCCCCTCATGTCTATCTCCTTCACAGAGTAGAGGCCCTGGATACTACAGAACACTTGCTAAATGCTGAGCTCAACGCCATCGAAAGATGAGTACAGAAATAGAGAGAAGCCGACTTCTCAGAGCCCTGGAGCTAGTCAACAAAGCCCAGAAGAAAGGGGAGAGAGAGAGAAAGAGAGCGAGAGAGAGAGAGAGAGAGAGAGAGAGTGCATAGGGAAGCACAAAGAAGGCTCTTTCAACAGTGGAAGCAAACTCTCTGTTCGGAATGCTGGTATCAAGTTATGGGGCTTGGTGCCCGACTGTTCCCAGAATGTCTTCCGGAACTGACAACAAGGGGTTCTGGAATGAATTACCGTTCTTGGGGACATGTGAGGGAGTGTTCCTCCGGCTCCGGTCGGACTGTGTGCGGTCCAAACACGAC